>NC_045430.1:9864563-9979563 GCF_902635505.1 Sarcophilus harrisii | reverse complement strand
TCTGGTGCTCCCTAACCAAGCAATTGCTCACCCAGTATGAGTTCTGGTATTTTTTCTTTTAAATAGTATTTTCTTTTTTCCAATGACATGTAAAGACAATTTTAAATTTTCATTTTTTAAATGCAATTTTGAGTTCCAAATTTCCCTCCCCCTCCTCTTTGAGACAGTAAGCAATTTGATACGTGTTATATATGTGCGATCATGTAAAACGTATTTCCAGATTAGTCATGTTGTGAAAGAAGAAGCAGGAGAAAAGGGAAAAAACCATGAAAAAGAATAAAGAAAGTGAAAAGAGCATGCTTTGATCTGCATTCAGGTTTCATCGGGTCTTTCTCGGGATGGGGATCAAATGTTCCATCATGAGTCTTTTGGAATTGTCTTGCATCACTGTGTTGCCGAGGAGAACTAAGTCTCTCACGGTTGATCATCACACAATGTTGTGTTATTTTTAATTTAAAGACATTTTGTTCTAAGGGACTGCTAGGTGGCGCAGTGGACACTTCTAGCTGTGTGACCCTGGGCAAGTCACTTAACCCCAATTGCCTCTGGGAAAAAAATAATAATAATAAATAAATCATATTTTGTTCCCTAAAATTTCAGAGTTTCCTTCAGTCTCCCAGTCCACCTTTTCCCTGTCCCATAGGCTGAGCTGACCCTTAATTGTCTTCTTCCAAGTCAGGAGCTCATTGACTGGCAAAGGGTCTAAAACCAAGACCCAGTGGAAGCTCCTGAGATCAGGGATAGCGTTTTCACTTGTCTTCCTCTCCCTAGAATCCAACACAGTGCCTGGGATATTAATATAGTCACTTAGTTGATGTTTGTTGATTGATTGACTCTGTTAACAAGTGGTCTTGCCATAGAGTTTGGAGGCTGCTGCTAACATCTGGCTCTCTTCTCTTACTTTCCTAGTGAACGTGGCAGGACATTCTTAGGATGTGGGAGACAAGCATGAACAGAAAATGATTGGAACATGGAGATGGGGAGAAGAGAAGAGAGAGAGGGAGAAAGAGAGAAGGGGGGAGAGAGAGGAAGGAAGGAGAGAGACACAGAGAAACAGATAAAGAAATAAGAGAGATTGAGAAAGACAGAGAGAGAAGATAAGAGATGAGAGAGAGAAAGAGAAGAGACAGAGAAGAAGAAGAAGAAGAAGAAGAAGAAGAAGAAGAAGAAGAAGAAGAAGAAGAAGAAGAAGAAGAAGAAGAAGAAGAAGAAGAAGAAGAAAGAGGAGGAGGAGGAGGAGGAGGAAAAGGAAGAGGAGGAAGAAGAAGAAAGAAAGAAAGAAAGAAAGAGAGGAAGGAAGAAAGAAAGGAAGGAAGGAAGGAAGGAAGGAAGGAAGGAAGGAAGGAAGGAAGGAAGGAAGGAAGGAAAAGAAAGAAAGAAAGAAAGAAAGAAAGAAAGAAAGAAAGAAAGAAAGAAAGAAAGAAAGAAAGAAAGAAAGAAAGAAAGAAGAACAAGAAGATAGTAGTGGGCAGAAACAAAAAGAGAGGTAGAGATGGAGGGACATGCTGGGGGACAGGAATTGGGATGGAGGGACTCAAGTGGGAGTTTTATACAAACCTGGTACAGAAAGTCAGATTTCATAAACATGTTGACTTAAGGGTGAAAGGAGCTGACAGAAGCCAATATTTCACAGCCTCCCAATTTTGCATGACTGTTTGTCCTGTGATGTCTAACTATGGCCTGACCGTACTGGAGAAGTCCTTTTTAAAGGGCTCAATCTTTCCATGGCTCCCTAGTAAGGCTTGACCAAATGGGCAGAAGTGATAACACTTTGTCCTCATCCTCCCAGGAGCCTCGATGTGGCTCTAATAATAAATCAGAGGGAGTGAAGAGAACTAGGGAGAGAAAAAGAGAGAGTAGGGAAAGAGAGAGAGAGGGTGGAGTGAGAAAGAGAGAGACAGACAGACAGACAGACAGAGACAGAGGCAGAGACAGAGAGAGACCAAGACTGAGATCGAGAGACAGAGACAGACAGAAACAGAAGGACAATGAAGAACAGGGAAAGAAGCAGACAGGAGAAAAAGAAAGGAAGAGAGAGGAAAAATGAGAGAAAGATGGAACAGGAAAGGGAGAAGAACTGGTAAATTTCATATCCCTCTAGTAGAATGTGAATTCACTGAGGGCAAGACTTCTCTCACTATTTGTACCGTCAACAGCAAGCATAGTTCCTGACGCATATTATTTAATAAGTGCATATGTGAAGAAAAGAAAGAGTGGTAAGAAAAAAAGAAAAAGATAAGAAGAAAGGTAAAGAGGGGACCAAAAAGGAACCAAGAGATATCAAGGAAGAGAAAGAAGACAAAAGATCATTGATCTTGCAAAAAAAATTTTTAAGAGACAAAAACTAACCAATTTTCAAAATCAGTCATCAGTTTAAAAGGGCTATTTGGAACAAGGCAAAAGAGGAACAACCTGGAATTCTTCCCCCCCCCAGCTTTGGGTATGTTCCCCCAGTTCCCAAGATGGTGATGGACAAGGGAAAGGGAAAGAAAGGGGCAAAGAATTAAAAAGGAAGGGGAAGAAGGGGGAAAGGAGGAAAAGGGAAAGGAAAGGGAGGAAAGGGAAAAAAGAGGAAAGAAGGGAAAAAAAATGAAAGGAAAAAAGGAAAAGAAAAAGGAAAAAGGGAAAGGAAGGAAGAAGAAAAGGAAAAAAGAAGAAGAAAAAGAAGAAAGAAGAGTAGGAAAAGGAAGAGGAAAAGGAAAAAGAAGAAAGAAGAGTAGGAAAAGGAAGAGGAAAAGAAGGAAAAAGAGGAGTAAGAGAAGGAAAAGAAGGAACAAAAAGAAAAGGAGGAGGAAGAGGAGGAAAAAAGATGAAAAATAGGAGCAAGAAGAGGAGAAAAAGGAGGAATAAAAGAAAAAAGGAGGAAGAAGAGGAGGAGGAAAATGAGTAGGAAGAGAAGAAAGAAGAGGAGGAGGAGGAAAAGGAAGAGAAAAAAAGGAAAAAGGAGGAAGAGAAGAAATAAGAAGAGGAGGAGGAAAAGAAGAAAAAGAGGAGGAAGAGAAGAAAGAAGAGGAGAAAAAGTAGAAGTATATTTATTTTACATATACATACAAAAATAAATGCACAGAAGCAGGGAAGGACAAGAGAAGCAGACAGAGGGACAGAAGCAGAGAAGGCGACTAACCCTTACTGCACATAAGGAAGGCATGGAGCTAACTGGGATTCAATAAAAAGTGATGAATTTGGAGCCAGAGGGCCTGAATTCAAATCCCAGGTAGACCTCTAGATCACCTAGGTGCCGTCATCTCCTCTCTTTGGGCCTCTGTTTCCCCATCTGTACAATGGGGAAGTTGAACTAAATGGTCTCTACATCTGGGCCTCTCCAGGTTAGGCTCCCTCAGGGCAGTTTCTGACTGGGGAGACAGGCAGGATTATAGCAGCATCCAGGGGAGCCCCTCTCCTGGCGCACCTGCCTCTGTCTGGGCCCAGTGGGGACAGTGGCTTTTGGGGATGAACCTGGCCATCCATGCCCCAAACTGAGTGGAGGCTGGACATCCTCTGGAGGCTGTATGGAGGCAGCATTCTCAGTGTCCAGCTCGGTTGACAAGCATTTATTAAGCACCTACTGTATGCCATACTGTAATGTATGTGGCAGCCCATTCTAGAGACTGTAAACTAAATGGAGGCTGGGACTGTTTCTCATTCAGATTTTTTTCTCTTCTACAGCCCTGGCTGAGGGCTCTGACCAGACAAAGGAAGGTGTGGTGGAAACCCCAAGTCAGGGGTCCTGGATTCAAATCTCAGAACTGCGCCTCATTGACCATAGGCAAAACCATTCTCCCTGCACCTGGCACATAGTAGGCCTTCTGGCTGATTGATGAATCTGATCCTGTCCAAACTCCCCATTTTACAGATGAGGAGCCTGAGACCCAGAGAGATGAAGAGGTAGAAGCAGGATCCGAGATCAGGCCCCCGCTCTCCTGAGCACCCCCCTGAGTTGGGGGAGCCAACGAGCAGTTCAGAATATTGGGGGACATCAGACCCTCCCTCCATTTCCAGCTCCTGGGACTCCTGGATGGGCAGGAGCCTGCCTGGCTTTTGCCCTGGCACCAGAAGTGAGGGTCAGGACTTTAGGAACAGCTACGGGGAGGGGGAGGTGCTTAGCTGCACTCCAAGCCTCTCCGAGCCCAGCAGCTGGCGGGGCCATGAGACTGGGGCCTGTTGGCACAGGGCTGGCTCCTCTTCCTCTCCCTCCCCCCACACCAGTGAGGGCATCTGGAAGTGGAGCTGAGTGGACCTTTCAAGGCCGCCAACAGTTCCCAGTAAGCCCCTGGGCCAGCTGTTCCCCTCTTGGGGGAAGTGTCTGCAAATTAAGTTCTTCCAGCATGGAGGGCGACAAACGGTCCAGGAGGACAAGAACCAGGAAGAAGCTGGTGGGAGGCGCCTGGGTACTCCCCCACCCAGATTCTGGGTACAGACACAGCGCTTTGCCATGGTCCCACCTCTCAGGACTGACCAGTACAGAGAGAGCCCAGCATTCTGCTGCTCACCAGGGCCGCAGCGGGTGGCAGACGAGTGGCTCCTGGAGGTTCTTTCACTTTCTGGGACTGAGTGAGAGAGGACGGGCTCCTGGTGCCTTCTGTCTGCCTCCGACTCATCCTCCATCCACCCCTCCCTTGGGACCATCACGCAAAACCAGAATAAACCGACGCATCCCAACTGTGGCCACCATCTCTGCCCCTCTGGGAGCAAGCCCTGCTTCGGGGAGTTTCCAGGCCTCCTCTCTCCTCGGGGGCGCTCATTGGTATGCCCATTTCTCCAAGTGCAGCTTCCTTCCAGTGACCTCTCGTGGACATGACTGTAGAATTGTTTCGGGCTTGGGCTTCTTACACACCTGTTGGAATCTTTACAAAGTGTTAAGCCATTGGAGTTGATTTAATCTTAGAAAGAGTTATTTTGGGCCAGAACTTGAACTAGATACTAAGTACAACTGATGGAAACAATGTTTGTGTTCACACCTTTAGAGAGCTCATAAGTATCTAAGTACTCAATGGAGTTCACATGTGTAGGGCTTAGTCCAAATTCACACTTCCCTTGAAGTTCTGAGGGCCAGAGAGCACTCTGGGAGATAACCCAGAATCCCTCTCCCTCCAGAAGGTGGAGTTAACCTTTGGGAGATCACATAAATATAAGGAGCTTTTTTTTTTTTTTTTTTTTAATTTTTTATTTAATAGCCTTTTATTTACAGGATATATACATGGGTAACTTTACAGGATTAACAATTGCCAAACCTCTTGTTCCAATTTTTCACCTCTTACCCCCCCCAGCCCCTCCCTTAGATGGCAGGATGACCAGTAGATGTTAAATATATTAAAATATAACTTAGATACACAATAAGTATACATGACCAAAACATTATTTTGCTGTACAAAAAGAATCCGACTCTGAATTATTGTACAATTAGCTTGTGAAGGAAATAAAAAATGCAGGTGGGCATAAATATAGGGATTGGGAATTTAATGTAATGGTTTTTAGTCCTCTCCCAGAGTTATTTTTCTGGGCATAGCTAGCTCAGTTCATTACTGCTCCATTAGAAATGATTTGGTTGATCTCGTTGCTGAGGATGGCCTGGTCCATCAGAACTGGTCATCATCTAGTATTGTTGTTGAAGTATATAATGATCTCCTGGTCCTGCTCATTTCACTCAGCATCAGTTCGTGTAAGTCTCTCCAGGCCTTTCTGAAATCATCCTGTTGGTCATTTCTTACAGAACAGTAATATTCCATAATTTTCATATACCACAATTTATTCAGCCATTCTCCAACTGATGGACATCCATTCAGTTTCCAGTTTCTAGCCACTACAAAAAGGGCTGCCACAAACATTCGTGCACATACAGGTCCCTTTCCCTTCTTTATAATCTCTTTGGGATATAATCCCAGTAGTAACACTGCTGGATCAAAGGGTATGCACAGTTTGATAACTTTTTGAGCATAGTTCCAAACTACTCTCCAAAATGGTTGGATTCGTTCACAACTCCACCAACAATGCATCAATGTCCCAGTTTTCCCGCATCCCCTCCAACAATCATCATTATTTTTTCCTGTCATCTTAGCCAATCTGACAGGTGTGTAGTGGTATCTTAGAGTTGTCTTAATTTGCATTTCTCTGATTAATAATGACTTGGAGCATCTTTTCATATGACTAGAAATAGTTTCAATTTCTTCATCTGAGAATTGTCTGTTCATATCCTTTGACCATTTTTCAATTGGAGAATGGCTTGATTTTTTATAAATTAGAGTTAATTCTCTATATATTTTGGAAATGAGGCCTTTATCAGAACCTTTGACTGTAAAAATATTTTCCCAGTTTATTGCTTCCCTTCTAATCTTGTCTGCATTAGTTTTGTTTGTACAAAAACTTTTCAGTTTGGTATAATCGAAATTTTCTATTTTGTGATCAGTAATGATCTCTAGTTCTGCTTTGGTCATAAAGACCTTCCCCTTCCACATGTCTGAGAGGTAAACTATCCTATGTTCCTCTAATTTATTAATAATTTCATTCTATAAGGAGCTTTTGAAGCGTGAACTTACTTCTGGTGGAACTGACTGGAGGTACAGAGAGATTCATTGCATCTTCCAACTTGGTGCTGGCTGGAGGCTGAAGAAAGCAGAGGCAGAAGCCAAGGACAAAGCTGCAAGATCTCTTGGAACCAGGCAGAGAGATAGGTCTCAACTAACCAGATTGAGTGGAAAAGTCTCTTCAACTCACAAATTAGAGTGAGTACAACAAACAAATTTTGTTAAAAGAATTAAAGTAGAATTTCAGCTAAGATGGGACAGATCTTTAGAAAACAGCCTTCTGTTTCTGTACAAGGAAAATGTTTCAAGAGCATTGTTAAAGTTATGGAAAGTGAAGGTTTGATTATAAATATGGAGCAGATCACTGAACTTTTACAAACTGTTGAGAACATATGTCCTTGTTTCTCTCTGGAGAAAGAGTTGGATCTGGATGAATGGAACTTCCTAGGAGAGGATCTTTGTCAATTCTGTAATAAAAATGGCCCTAACTTAATTTGTAAAGACATATTTAATACATATTATTTAATACAATTGGCTATAAGAAGCTCTTTAAGTGTTAAAATGAAAAAGAAGAAAGTGCCAACTAAACTAGGTGATAAGCAGGAAAATTCAGATAATGGAGTTAAGTACAATCCTGAGTGTGATACTTCACAGCAGGAGGAATTAGATCATTCCTCATCTGAGGAAGAAGAGGAAGAGAGAGAGGCAGAAACACAGTCAGCTTCTCCTGTGAAGCAAAATATGACAAGATTAGAAGAAGCATTAATTAAAGCAAAAAATAAAGGAGAAGATATATCTGATTTTATACATGCATATCCTGTGATGGAAAAGATTGACTCTTCAGGTCAAAAAGAAAGACAATGCACTCCTTTTAATTTGGAAAAACTTAAATATTTGAAAAAGGGTTGTACTCTTTATGGGGCTACATCATCTTATGTGAAGATGTTGCTAGATAATTTGTCTTATGAAATCTTAACCCCGAATGATTGGAAATCCATAGCGAAAACATGCTTAGAACCGGGACAAAATTTGTTGTGGCTTTCGGAGTATCATGAATTATGTAGGCTTCAAGCTTAATGCAATAGGCAAACAGGAACTATTGGACAAATTACTTTTGACCAATTAGCTGGTGAAGGTCAGTATGCAGAGAATTCAGAACAGATTTATTATCCTCTAACAGTGTATGAGCAGATTTCTAAGGCTGCAATAAAAGCTTGGAATTCTCTCCCTGGACAGAAAGATGGAAATAAAGCTTTCACAAAAATAGAGCAAGGTCCCAATGAACCTTTTGCAGATTTTGTGGGACGTTTGCAAACAGCTGTAATCGGAACCATTGGGGATAATGCTGCTACAGAAATAATGACGAGACATCTGGCTAAGGAAAATGCCAATGAGATTTGCAAAAGAATTATATGGGGACTAGACAAAGATGCTCCTTTAGAGGAGATCATAAGACGCTGTGCCACAGTGGGCACAAACGCTTATTATACCCAAACTATGATGAACATGGAAAGACAGGGTCCCTCTTGGCAAGGAACTTCTAGAGAAATTCGTCGATGTTTTCAGCGTGGAAAAGTTGGACATTTGAGAGCTCAATGTAGATACGGAGATAGAATGAGAAGACAGGGTGAGAGAAAACCCCAAACCCCATGTCCAAAATGCAATCAAGACTTTCACTGGGCCTCTGAATGTAGATTGACCCAGAGAAGTAAGAGGCAGGGTCCAGCTCCTAAGTATCAATCAAAGGACAGGTGGGGCATGATGGCAGCTGAGGTTACATCCAGAGAGTCTTTAGAAATTCAGGATTCTGATGTCATCAACCAATAGAAAAGCAATCAGGATTACAGTTGGAGAGAATACAGATTTTTTAACCCAACGGAGCAGTGTCCAGTGCAAACAGCTCCAATATAATTACCAGATGACAAAGAGAAAGACCTCAAAACAAAGGAGAAGATTCAAGAAACATTTGACACTGAAGGAGCATGGCTGACAATGAGACTGTTAAAAGAACTTTAAAATCTTCAGGAATCATTGGATTTCTAACACAAGAAGAGACTGTTTCAAGTTCTTCAAAACAAAAAAGATTCAAGAAACATCTGATACTGAAAGAGCATGGCTGATATTGGATTCTTGGCACGTTAACTAATGGACAATGGATTTCTTTGGGACTATTTTTAGGACTTATGGAGATGTATAATTCTGTATGTTGATTCATGTTATGTTTGTTTGTCATGCTAATGACAAAATAAACATATGTCATGTTAATTGTTTATTTCAAAGCTTACAGGAATCATTGGATTCCTGGCACATGAACTAATGGGACAATGTTTAAATGTGTAAATTCTCATGTTAATTCATGTTGTTTGTTACACTCCTACTAGCCTGTGTTATATTGCTATGTGCTTATGTAACTGTGTGTAATGCCTCCCATAATGATGGATTTATGTACACCTTGTTTCAAGTGAGCCCCTTTAGAAATCTCCTAATCTGATTTGATACCCTTTGGTATTTTCATCTCCTTTCCTGAGATGTCAGGGAAGGCGTGATCACCTTTTTGGAGGTTTTTCTGGAGGCAGCCTTATTGAAATAAATAATTACTCCAAAATCGAAGCCAGCTGGTAAAAATGCAAACGTTTATTTCTCCTTCCAAAATAGCCCGGTTAGTTGAGGCCTAACTCTCTGCCTGGCTCCAAGAGATCTTGCAGCTTTGTCCTTGGCTTCTGCCTCTGCTTTCTTCAGCCTCCAGTCAGTTCCACCAGAAGTAGTAAGTTGAAGCTTCAAAAGCTCCCTATATTTATGTGATCTCCCAAAGGTTAACTCCACCTTCTGGAGGGAGAGGGATTCTGGGTTATCTCCCAGAGTGCTCTCTGGCCCTCAGAACTTCAAGGGAAGTGGGAATTCAGACTAAGCCCTACATCTGTGAACTCCATTGAGTATTTAGATAGGTATGAGCTCTCTAAAGGTGTGAACACAAGCATTGTTCAATCAGTTCCACTTAGTATCTTGTTTCAAGTTCTGGCCCAAAATAATTCTTTCTAAGATTAAATCAACTCCATGTGGCTTAACACTTTGTATAGATTCCAACACACACCCTTCCATTGCATTTGATTATACCCATTTTCCCGTTTCTCCACATTCTGCAAGCCCTCATTTCTGAAAACACAATAATGTTCTCCTGTATCTGTGGTCCAGTTTGGGGACCATTCCTCAATCTATGGCAATTTCCATTTCTTTGCTCCCCCAAAGGAAGATACTACAGGAATTGTCCCCTATGATGCACCTGCCTTCTGGAGGGTCTAGGATCTGCTAAGTCAAAGGTCACTTTTTCCAATAGAATGTCTTTTTTTGCTGAGGCACTCGGGGTTAAGTGACTTGCCTAGGGTCACACAGAAGTGTTAAGCGTCTGATCCAGTAGAATTTCAAAATGAAATCCACAATTATGGGAGCACTTCCCAGCCCCCACCAGCACCTCCAACCTTGGCCTATCCCATCAATTTATCTGGGACATGTTCTCTGGACTTCATTTATAGTTTGCAAATTAAAAACAACAACAACACTTTTTAAAAGTTTATTTTCTGAAAATAACAAACACCAAACAGAATATACACAGAACAGAGAGAGGATTGTGCATGAAACTGTGGATCCCAGTTCAGTCCTGCTCCCTTTTCCTTTTCGAGTATAGAATTTTCAAGTCCTAACATAAATCAAAGCCATGAATTGAAAGAAAAAGGACAGAGGACAGTTTACAGAGTCAACCCTCAGGCAAACCAGGGCCACATCTGCTCATCCCCATGTGCTGGATGAGGAAACTGAGGCCCCAAAGACCGACTGGCGCCCAGCTGGTGGGTTTGGACTGGGTGGCTGGACCCCAGGATTTGCCCTCAGAGGCAGGGAAACAGAAGGGTCAGGGCACTGTCCATGGTCCTTCCTCCTGCACCCCGCTGTCCCCAGAGGGCTCAGCAGGGCAGATAGAGAGGAGAAAGCCTGAAGTTCTAACATAAATCAAAGCCATGAATTGGAAGAAAAAGCATCTTTACTTGAGATAACAGCAGATGTTCAGTGGATTTCCGGACCAAAGAGATCCATACAAAAGTGTTTCTAGTTTCAGGAGAGGAAGAGGGAGCAGCAGGAGGGAGCCAGGTCCGGGTCAGGGCCCTTGGCAATCCAGGCGAGGAAAGCCCCTTCATTCTGGCAGGTTTGCCCTTCACGTCTTGAATCCCAAAGGAAGGAGACAAGGGTGTCAGAGGCCTAGATCCAGCTTGAGCTGGGCTCCCCACAGGGCGAGATCTCGTGAAGGGGGACGGAGGGTGAGGGTCAGCTCAATCTGCCCTCACTAATTTCAGGTGGGACGGTGGGGAATTCTGACAACCAAGAAGTTTATTCAGTCCCCAGACCAATCAGTACAATTACAGCAAGAGTTCTGTCAGAATAAAGTTTGGTGTTAAGGCCCCCGCCGTCCCCTTTGTCTCTTCTCCTGGAGGCTGATCATGGTTTGGGAATCTTCTCTTGAAAGCCTTCCCTTGTTGCCTTGGACGCCTTCCCCTCCCAAGTGGCTCTTGGGGAACGATGGGGCCCACGGCTGCTCAGACGTCAGGCTCTGACTGGCGAGATCGGAGTTTTTGGGGGATCAGGCCCCCGGCCCAGCCCTCCGAGGCCTGCCTGCGCACTCTTCTGAGTCTGAAGAGGAGGACGCTGCTCCACACTAAGCTACTTGGTTGGTCACTGTCCGGAACCCGATGGATTTTCTGTTGGGAAATATTCGGGCCGGAGGACGGGAAGCTGACAGAGGTGGTGCAGGAAAGGAGGGCTCGGGGCAAGAGCCAGTTTGGTTCTGGTTCATTTTTAATTAACCCTGATTTCTCAGAGTAACAGGGGCCCAGGGAAGGGGGCAGATTGGCAGGATGGTCCCCCGGGGCACCGCTCCCCTCGGCTCCCCTGCAGCAGGGCCCCGGCCACCCCGGAGGGGAGGGGAGAGCCGTCTGAGGCCTCCAGGGGGAGGGCTCAGTCACACTCCTGCTCGGACAGGTCCAAGGACCCCTTCATCATGGACAGCAGGTTCAGGGCCGACAGGCCTGGCACATGGCCCGCACAGATCTGTAGGATGCGGATGAGGCGCTGGGCCATGGAGACCCGGAAGCATTTCACCTAAAAGAGAGGACAGAGACTTAAGGGGCAGCTGGGCTGGGGGGAAGGGGAGGGGAAAAGGAGGCTGCTTCTGTCCTTTGTAAACTTGCAGTCAGACATTCACTGACCAAATATACAGCTGGGCAGGGGCAGAGCCAGGGGAAGGGGCAGAAACAGAGGGAGGGGCAGGGGCAGGGGCAGGGACAGAGGCAGGGGCAGGGGCTCAGCCTGCCTCCCGCCTTCCCCCTCAGAGTGCACACACACAGACACTGCTGCCACCCAGATCTTTGGCGGCCCCTCTCCTGCTCCTACATCCCCAGGGCCTAATTTAGCCTCCAATTCCGGCTCCCCAGCATCTCAAACCCCACTGTGCCCCACTTGAGGAAAGCCAGGTCCACCAGGCAGCCAGGGGAAGTTATTAGCATCACAAAGGCCCCCTCCCCCGCAGGGCTCACAAACAATGAGCCCCCACAAGCGGGTTTAAAATAGGGTTCAATTCACAAGCCCATGACTCACACCTTGGAGCTGCGGTTCCTGGAGAGCCAGAGGACAGTTTACAAAGTCAACCCTCAGGCAAACCAGGGAGGCAGCTGCACATCCCCCTGCGAGGGAGGGGGAAACTGAGGCCCCCCTGACTGGCACCCACTGGCGGGTTTGGAGTTGGGGGCTGGGACCAGGCTCTGCCCGCAGAGGCAGGGAAACAGAAGGGTCAGGGAGCTGTCCATGGTCCTTCCTCCTGCACTCCCCTCTCCCCCAGAGGGCTCAGAGGGGCAGGGCTCCTCTTCCCCTAATACAGAGGAGAAAGGGAGGCCCCCCAGGGGCACAGGGTGGGGGAGCTCCGGCTGTCACCTCACTGCAGGAGCCCCCCGGCCCCTTCCTGCACTGGCTCCCCTGGAGAGCCCAGGCCATGTGCAGGGGAGGACCCCGGCCAGGGAGCGGGGCAGAGAGGGGGGCACCGGGGTGGGGGGAGGAGGCAGAAGCGCCCTGATGTCTGAGGAGCCGGGTTCTACTCTTGCTCTGTAGGCCGAGGGACCTCAGGAGCCGGCCCAGGCCCCTCCCCTCCACCCCCAGCATGAGGGGCCCCAGCCCGGGGGGCCTTTCTTGCCCTGTCCTGCCACCTAGTGGGCGCAGAGAAAATGACAGCCAGCGGGATGACTGGGCATGGCAGCCTGAGGCGGCCCCTGCTCTTGTACAGAAGGAAAGGGGCCCCTCCAACCCCCCCACCCTCGGAGCTGGCAGCCCCCCGGCCTCTGTCCGGCTCTCTCCCCAGGACAGCCCAACGAGCCGGGCCGGGGCCAGAGGCCCCATGGGCTTCCCGGGGACAGGAGGAGGCCTGTCATCAATGACCTCCCCAGCACCTCCAGCCTTATCCTGGCCTGGGGGAGACACGTCCTGCAGAGCTGGCAGGGGCTCGAGGTCGGGGCCAGAGACTACCGGGGCAGTGGGCAGCGGGCCAAGGGTCTGAGTGCACCGGGCTGGGGGTCCTTGAGCAGAGGCTCCTCCGGGACAGCTGAAGGGGACGGGCCCGTCATCCCATGGGCTCTTTCTCTGTGCCCCCCCCGCTGGGCATGTGCCAGGCCGACGGAGGCTGGCTGCCTGGCTGCCAGACGAAGGCTATGAGAGGGAGCGAGAGCCGCCTCCCACAGGGACATGGGGCTGGCCCGGCCGAAGGCGCCGTGGGTTGGGGGGGGCCAGCGATCTCCCTGCCGAGGGTCCTCACCTCCAGGTCAGCAAAGAGAAGAGGGCTGTGGTAGGTGGCGGCCATTTTCTTGACGGTGTCCAAGTGGACGCCATTGTTTTGCTCGTTTCTGGCTAGAAAGGACAGAGGGGAACTCGGTCAGTGCAGAGAACAGATACCCCTGACCCTGCCCAAGGGGGGAGCGGCTGGGTGGCCTGGGCACCAACGGCAGCAGAGCCTGGGGCCCGGAGGGAGGGGACGGCACGGGCCTCCTCAGGAACTGCGCCACAACGCCATAGGCCGGGACCCCCAGCGGGTTCCGGGCCGATGCCCTCGCCCAGCTGGCCGTGGCCCGCCGACCTTTGCTCCCTGGTGGATGTCACCGGGGCAGAGTTGGCTTAGTGGGGAAGGGACAGGATGCCGTGAAGCCGCCTGCTGGGGCAAAGCAAGCAGAGCCCTTGGCATGAGACCAGGCCCGGGAGCTCCCTGGGCCTGAGCAGAGCGTTCGCTGCTGCCTCCACTAGAGGAAGTGGCTGCATCTCGCCGGGTCACAGGTCACGTGCCAGCTGTCCCGCCCTGTACCCTTGATGCCGCGGCGGCAGGAAAAGCGGCTGTGGCCGCAGACCTCTGGTGTCGAGAACCCCAGCGGACGTGGGAGACGGGACAAAGGAATGAGGGGAGGGCCAGAGGTGCAGGGGATGGGGCCCGGCCCCCCAGTCCCAGGCTCTGGGTTCCGATCCTCCTTGGAGCTTGCACCCTCTGGGTCGGCCTGGGTCTGGCACCAAGGGCCCGAGGGGGTCCCCATGAGCGGGCCCAGCACACCCACCTCCAGTGACCAGGAAGCACACTTTGCCCAGGAAGAAGCTGGCATCCACGTGAGGCAGCGACAACTCCACGGTCTTCAGGCTGTGTCAGGGCAGAGACGGCAGAAAGTTACTGGAACAGAGCCCTGGTTGAGTGCCAGACCCTCCCCCACCAGCAAAGGTGGAGCTTCGGGGAGGCCAGGCAGGCTTGTGGGAAGGGGCTGCTGGGAGGGTTTCCTGGTAGTTGGGGCTGGGGCAGAGCCGGAGCAGATCGGGGAGCCCCGGGGACCTCTGGAGCCGGCTCAGGGCCTCTGACCCAAAGGCAAAGTGTCTAAAGCCCGGCTGCCCCCCAGCTACGGGAGCATGTAGGGGAAGGGGGCCCATCAAGGCCCAGGGTCATGCCTGGGGACCACGGCCGAATGAGGCACAAAGCACGGGATCGGCCGCCAGGGGGAGTCACTGGGACCGGAGCCAGGCCGAGGTGACCCCCGCCAGCTCCCAGAGTGCTCCTCACCTGAGAGGGTCCCGGGCTGGGACCGGCCTCAGGCCCTCCCCCCCACCCCCCCAGGCCCACCTGTACTTGCTGTGGAGGCTGAGCACGAAGACAATGAGGTCGATGCGGGGCCGGAAGCACTCCCTGTCGGAGGGCAGAGGCAGGGAGGAGGCCATGTGTCTGGAGGCGAGAAGGCAAAGGCCGGGTTGGCTCGGGCGTCTCCTTGGCTGGGGCCCCCGTGCAGCCGGGCCCGCCCCGTCCTCCGGCAGCAGCTGAGGGGAAACCCCTTGGGAACCGGGTCCAGTAACAGCAGACCAAGGGTGCCCAGGCCCGCCTCCTCCTACCCCCCCAGCATCAGAAAATGGGGAGGGGGGGCCGTGGGACGGGCTGGAACCTTCCCCCACATCTGTCATCTCTCCCGCTAGAGGGCGCTCTCTGGGGCAGGATGGTTACTCATCTATGCAGCTGCATCCCTGCGCTCACCACAGCGCCCTGCGCACAGTAGGCGCTTTATTCACTCCTTTACCGCCTACTTGGCGCAGCTGCCACCACAGGGCTGCCACAAGCAGCAGAGAGAGACGGCAGCCGTGGGACAGCAGCGGGGCAGACAGGCCCCAAGGGATGCTGGGAGAACAGCCTCGAGCCCCAGAGAGCAGAAGGGACTAGGGGGCTGGGGACCAGCTCTGCAGCCCTGACCCATCCCTCCTTGCCCCTTGTCAGGGAGAGAAAAGCCCCTTCATCAGTGGGGACCCTGAGCATGGCCACCCCAGCAGCAGACCCACGCTCCCCCTCCCCCTGGGGGGGCAAAGGTCAGGGCAGAGGTCAGGGTAGGGGTCAGGATCCCCCCACCCCCCCCGGCACACTCACACCTGGATCTTGGCCGTGCCCTCACATTCCTCGATGATGGCCGCCCCCAGCTGTTGCAGCAGCGTCTCCTCAGTACCCAGCAGCTGCCCGGAGAGAAGAAACTGCTCAGGCCCCCAGCCCTGCCACCCTGGCATGGGCATGGGCACCCAGGCACCCTTCCCTGCCCACGGTCCCCATCGGCCCCAGAGGGCTGAGGTGGGCTCTGGAGCCAGGGAGAACCTCCTGGGGCCCAGGGCCCATCCCACCCCATCGCAGGGTGCCTCGGTTTCCCCACTGGTTAAACCAGGAGCAGCGGAACAGCTCCCGAGGCAGGACGCGGCCGTTGCCCAAGGGGGCTGGGAGGGCGGCCTGGCGCTGCAGAGTGGGCAGAGGGCTGAGAGCCCCCGTGTCCCTGCCGCTCTGGGGGCCGCCTCGGCTGCGGATGCCAGGCCACAGCAGAGGGGCTCACCGGGGGTGCGGCAGGGGCTGCCGCCTCAGCCCCTCCTGCTGGAGCTGCCTCTCACTCCCTGGCAGCCGGGCCCGGGCAAGGCCGGCACCGCCCCGCGCAGGAGGACTCTCCGGGAGAAAGGAAGGACCTGGCACACAGCAGGAGCATAATCCATGCGCACGGCCGGAGCAGGGCAGGGAACGACGCGTCCGCTCTCTCTGTCCCCAGCATCTTCTTGTCAATGTTCAACAAAGGGAAACTGAGGCACACGCGGGGGAGGGGCGCTTGCCCAGGCTGTGCCAGCTGTTCGCTGTTAACAGTCTCTGGCCCCCAGGACCCCCCGGGTTTCCTTCCTCCCCTCCTCCCCAGCTTTACGCCGGCGGATTCCTCCAAAGCGCTAAGTCGGCCCCCACCCCGCAAAGACCAAGACCCAGAAAAAGGGGGCGGGAAGGACCGCGGGAAAGAAATAACGAGATGTCATCTCGGCCGCCAATCAGCGAGCAGGAACGGCTCCTCTGCTCCAATTGGCGAGCAGATCGGGAAAAGGTTCCTGTGATTGGTCCACAGTTAGTTGTTCCCGCCCCCACACGTCAATTTCCCCACTCAGCATCTTGCCTCCGCTCAGCCCGCCGGGGACCGGAAACTGGCAAATTAAGCGGGACGCTCAGCGGGTGAATGGGGCGGCTGAGGGCTCGGGGGACGGTCTGACCGGTGGGGGGGGGGGGTCTCCCCGGGGCTTACCAGGACGGTGGCCACATCCAGGGTCGGCAGCTTGTCCAGGGGTCGCAGCAGCGCCATCTTCACGCCGGTGAAGACATCGGGAGGATGGCGAGCCACTGCGCATGTGCGCTTCGTTTTTAAATCTTCCTGTGGCGCGTTGGCGCCTTGCATGACATCACTTCCGGCCGCCCTGACGGAAAGTCTCCCATTACATCACCTCCTAGGAGGGCGGGCCTCTGGGAGACTCAGTTTTAAAGAGGCCGATGCCTGGTTTCCGATTGCTCAGGCGGGGTCTTCAGAGGAAAAAAAGTCAGGAAGAAGAATCGACAAGCATTTATTGAGCGCCTGCTGTATGCTGAGCCCTGCGCCAAGAGCTGAAGCTGTAAAGACAAAGGAAACTGCGTCTCGGACCGTCTCATATGTTGTCACAAAGAATTTGGGAGCAGGAAAAATTACCCAGGATTCCCCCAAGATTTTAATGATTTATGTAAAAATAAACAAGCACATCGATGCATCTCATTAATATGCAAATCTGCTTTCATCTCTCATAAATGGCAAAATTACTTATATTCCAAAGAATTGTTTTAAAATAAATTTGTGATTTACTATCAGCAAATATTTGATTTGTTTACTTACCTTATATCCCTATGTGACTAGGGTCAAGTAACAATGTCTTGTAGGAAAAGGGATCCTGGGGAAAAAGTTTAGGAAGGCCCCAAATAACGGCCCCCAACTGGAGTCTTTGCTCCCCGTGATAAGTGTGAGCCAAGAGAGCTGGCCAACGGACACACACTTAAACAGGTCATAAAACCACAGAAATGACCCCAATAAAGCCAACCTTTACCTGTTAGTGACCCTAAGCTTATAGTAGTTCAGGTTCCCGCCCCCCAGTGGAGGACCTGGGAAATGCATGCTCGTGGGGTCCTGATAGTGGCTAGCCACCTTTTTTCATCAGCCTATTATTCTAGGCACTCGACTTTAGGGCATCATGGGACAATCCCTTTCTATACCCAGGAGTCTCCATTAGGATGTCTTTTAGGAAACTGGCCTTCAAGACCTTCAGAAAGTTTTATATTCCTTTTCTATTTTTTTCTCCTCTTTATTTTTTAAAAATAAAATTTTAATCATTAAATAAAATAAAATAGTTAATTATTAAATAAATCATTAAATACAATAAATATTTTTTAATTAAAATAAATTTAAAATGTAAAAAGACCTCCAAAAAAAGTCTTGTCTTTTTTGCAATGTTGTCTGGTCTCAAGACAATCTTGAGGACCAAGATCTCAGTAGCCTTAATGAGGCTGTCATCCCTCTTCACCCCTTAGTTCCTAAGCCATATACCGCTCTTATCCAAGTCACATGGAGTACCCCCCCCCATGTTCTCCACCCTAGATCTCAAGGATGCTTTCTTCCTTCTGTATCCCTCTCCATCAAGACCCTCAGTTCCTTCTTTTTTTTTTTTTTCTTTTTTTTTTGCTGAGACAATTGGGGCTAAGTGACCTGTCACACAGCTAGGAAGGGTTAAGTGTCTGACACTAGATTTGAACTCGAGTCCTCCTGACTTCAGAGCTGGTGCTCTAACCACTGTGGCCCCCCCCCCAGTTCATTTTGGCCCTCAAATGGACACTTCCAATTGACCCTAACCGACAAGAGTTAACATGGACCATCCTTCCCCAGAGATTTCAAGACAGTCCCCCCTGTATTTGGCCCAGCTCCTCCAATATGCTGCTGCTATTCTCCTTCGTAGCCCTTCCCTAGAGGTCTCCTTGGTGGCTACAATATAGACTCTTAATTTTTTGGCCACTTGGGAGCTATTAGGTCTCACCAGCAAAGGCTCAGATGGCGTATCAACAGGTCAATCACTTAGCCAATAAATCGACCCCTACCCCTTAATCTTTAATTCATGAGAGGAAACAGACCATTCTGTCATTCCTGCCCCAGCTACAAAACAAACACAAACAGCTGCGCACCTGTTTGGCTATGGCTGGGTTTTGCCAAATCTGGATCTTTAGCTGTGGTATTGTGGCCAACCCCTTTTATGGCACCGCTCCGGGCCCAACTCTGCTCCCCTACACTGGGGCTCAGAACAAGGCCTTCCCAACCCTAAAACGTGTGGGAATTAATGTAATTCCACCTGCAATAAAAGAGCCTGAGTCAGAAGTGAGCTAATGGCCCTTTAATAAAGGATCGGCGGTCCCCTCCAATGAATGGACCTCAGATCTGAGACGCCCTCTCCTTCTAGGGCCCAGTTCGTTATAGGGATGTTCAGACGTTCAAGAACAGCCATGCCCAATACAGAATGATTCCATCGATTGGCATGTGACACATAAGCTAAAATAAGCAAAATCATACGTCCGTAGAGTCACAAGTTGGGTAAAGTAAGGAATATCCCCACACAAGACGGCCAGGCGGCTCCTTATGTCAGGCGGGAGGAATTGGCACAAGCCTCACAGTCAGTGACCTAAGTGGCATAAGATGGTCATCTGCCCCTACTGGACAAGGGATTAGTCTAAAAAATATTCGGGGGGACTTTCCACTACTTGAGTCACCTCTGCCACACTGGGCTTAGTCACCATGACAAGGGTGGAGGGCCTTCAGTTTAACTTCCTATAATTAAGCAAAAGAACTTAGAATCGGCCACTTCTGGGACCTCCTATAAAGAACTTTCACGTGACTATCAAATGGGTTAATATTGGTTGGAACAGTCCGAGGGAATTATTTCCTCCGCTGGCCCTTGCTCTCCCTAAGGCTTCCTAGAGAAGCTTCCACTTTTATGTTGGTGAGAGTCTGGGGCGCCTTGCTGGGTTTTTAGGCCCGGTCCCCCATCCAGTGCCTTATTTCTGCAAACAATTCGACAGAGTCACTTTGGGCTGGCTCCCCTGCCTTCGAGGAGGGCCATCCTTACTGAAGAAGCCACCAAGCTCACTCTTGCAGTCCTACTCTTTGCTGCGTCCAGAGCGTTTTAGGATCCAAAGGCCGTCGATGGCGGTCTGGGGGCGGGCTTAGCAAAAACCGAACCCTTCTTCTTGAGCCCTTGACCTAGCCCTTGAAACTTGGCTACCCTGATTCCCAGCACCAGGTTCTGGGAACATAATCCATACACTGGGAGGAGACCATTTATGGGGGTTACTCTAGTTGCCCAGACCTTAGCAGGCAATCCTGATGGAGAAAGGTACAGAGATGGAAGAGAGAGGAGGGCCTGGTGACTCTGTGGCCCCCACGCCGTAAAAGCCAAGCCCAGCGACTTCGCTGGGATAGAACGCATCGCCCTCACTAGAGACCAGGAACTAGGGAAGGGCTGAAGGGAAGACTCCGAGAATGTGTTCCACGTCTTGCACACACACGGGGCCATCTGGAGGCCCAGGGACTCCTAAGAGCCAAGCAGTCCTTGGGGAGAGATTTCACATATGTTCTGGTCTGCTCAGGAACTGTTTCTTTCCATAAAGGCCATCAAAGGGGGCTCTACTCAGGCTACAGGCAACCAAATTGTGGACTCAGCAGCCTGGACTGATACATGTCTACCCCCTCACCCTGGTACCCCTGATCCCCCAGATTCTGAAGTCTTAGCCCTCAGGAACAGTCCTTGGTCCTGAAAAGGGATAATCACTTAACCCCTCAGGAGGGAACCAAGACCACACAGGGCCAGCAGAAGCTTCTTCACAGCCTCTACCAGGCAGCCCACCTGGGGAAGAACGAGCTTCATACCCTCACAAAACCTGTCTTTATGGGAAACGAGCTGGGGGAGACCATAAGGCAGTTTGTTGAGTCCACTATACCCCTGCCCGTCAGTCCAGAGAGAGTTGTGAGGCAGCCATTCCTGCTTAAAGTGGATCAGAGGAGGGGCGTGTGCCCACAGGAAGACTGGCAGACAGAACGCACCCATGCCCCCACGCAACAGCTTCCAGCCCAGTTCTGGTAGATCCCTTTACTGCAGAACTGAAAGGCCCCAAGAGTTAACTAAAGCAGCGCTGAAAGAAATCACCCCTTGTTTTGGTTTATCTCACCCCTTACAGGGGGTCCCAAATGAGACAGCAAAGAGAGGAAGGCCTTGAAATCACCTCCGATTTTTGCATCTGCAAATCCTCAGGCAAAGGGGAAAAGATAAACTACAAGCTAAAATGAGTTCTCACTAAACTGGGTCAAGAAACCTTCCAGGACATGATAAATGGGGAAATATGTATAGAATTGCACGTGTTTAATGTATATTGGATTAATCGCCATCTTGGGGGGGGGGGGGACTAGGAGGGAGAAGAAATTTGAAACACCAGGTTTTGTAAGGGGAATGTTGAAAACTATCTTTGCGGGTATTTGGAAAATAAAAAGCTAGAATTTAAAAGCAACCTGCAAGGGCCGGGTCCAGAATCCTCTAGTCATTCTATTGTAAATCCACATCACCCCAAGGGAACCCGTGAAGCTCGGCCCCTTTGGCCCCTCTTATGGAAAGCCATTTTAATACTGACGTCCTTGTACGTCACCCTAGTCATCCAATTCATCATATACCTTGGTGCCTTCTGAAAAGCCCTCTCCAACTACCCCAATGAACATCTCCCCAAACCCCTGGACCAGCAGGTTACCCCTCCAGTACACCCAGGGGACATGGTTACCTAAAATCTTAAAAGGACCCAGAGGGATAAATCCGTGAGCATTAAATGGAAAGAGCTGCACCTGAGATCCCCCTGAGCCTCAGTTTCCCCATTTGTTAAAAGGAGATGGACTTGATGTCACCTGACATACCCAGATGGTTTCAATTCCTTTATAGGGTGTTTACAGTGTCTTCTTGTAGTTGGTCATAGTCTCTGTGTTGTCTGCTGATCTTCCAGGGTTATCTTCAGCTTCCACAAAACTCCCTCAAATTCCCATTTAATTTTTTATGCTGATTTGTGACATATCAACTGCCATGGGGAAAGCTACCATGTGGAAGGAACGACAATAGCAGACTGTGAAGTGCTCTAAGTGGGAGCTCTTGCTGTCTCTGGGAGCTTGGGCAAATGCTTCCTCCTTGTATTCAAGCATGGTGCCTTGGGATGGGGGTTGGTTTGTCTCCCCTTATGTGCCCGCTGCTCCCAGTGCCCTCCACAGGTAAATCTCCAGCTCTGTCATTCAGAGCGTTAAACTAGGGGTCTGAGCTGTCTGTGGTCCTGATCCCCTTGGCCCGAATTTCCTCATCTCTAAAATGAGTTCCTAGATTGAATGTAAATCAATATATGTTATGTTCACTTCTTTTTTCTGTTGTTTTCTTTTCATCTCTCCCCTGATTATTCCCTTTTGATCTGATTTTTCTATCCCAACATGATTCATCAAGCAATGTGCTTTGAAAATAAATAAATTTGAAAAAATAAAAATCAAATGAGTTCCTACCAAATGGTCTTGTGTATAAAGAATTTACTCACAGCTTCAGTTTCTGTAAGTCTCTCCAGGCCTCTCTGAAATCATTTCTCTGTTTCTTACAGAGCAATAATATTCCATTACATTCATATACCATAACTTATTCAGCCATTCCCCACCTGGTGGGGATCCGCTCAGTGTCCAGTTTCTGGCCACTACAGAAAGGGCCGCCACAAACATTTTGGCACATGTGGGTCCTGTATATCTCTCTTTTACCACAGACCTTTGAGGGAGATATTATTGAAAATAGTATCATTCTGCTAAGTGAAATGAGCAGAAGCAGGAGATCATTGTACACATCAACAACAAGATTATACGATGATCAATTCTGATGGACGTGGCTCTTCAACATTGAGATGATTCAGACCAGTTACAATGATCTTGTGATGAAGAGAGCCATCTACATGCAGAGAGAGGACTGTGGGTAATGAATGTGGATCACATAACATTCTCACTCTTTTTGTTGTTTGCTTGCATTTTATTTTCTTTCTCATTCTTTTCTTTTTTTGATTTGATTTTTCTTGTGCAGCAAGATAATTGTATAAATATGTAGCATAAATTAGATTTAAAATATATTTCTACCATATTTAACACATATTGGATTCACTTAACACCGTACACCAAGATAAGGTCAAAATGGGTTCATGACCTAGGCATAAAGAATGAAATTATTAATGAATTAGAGGAACACAGGATAGTTTACCTCTCAGACCTGTGGAAGGGGAAGGACTTTACGACCAAAGCAGAACTAGAGATCATTACTGATCACAAAATAGAAAATTTCGATTATACCAAACTGAAAAGTTTTTGTACAAACAAAACTAATGCAGACAAGATTAGAAGGGAAGCAATAAACTGGGAAAATATTTTTACAGTCAAAGGTTCTGATAAAGGCCCCCATTTCAAAATATATAGAAAATTAACTCTAATTTATAAAAAATCAAGCCATTCTCTAATAAAAAAATGGTCAAAGGATATGAACAGACAATTCTCAGATGAAGAAATTGAAACTATTTCTAGTCATATGAAAAGATGCCAAGTCATTATTAATCAAGAAATCAAATTAGGACAACTCTGAATATCCTACACACCTTCAGATTAGCTAAGATGACAGGAAAAATAATGATCGTTGGAGGGATTGGAAAACCTGGACATTGATGCATTATTGTGGAGTTGGAATCCACCATTTGGAAAGTAGTTTGGAACTATGCTCAAAAAGTTATCAAACTATGCATACCCTTTGATCCAGCAGTGTACTACTGGGATTATATCCCAAAGTTATAAAGAAGGAAAGGGACCGTTGTGCACGAATGTTTTGGCATTTTGATAGCTAGAAACTGGAAACTGTGGATCTTTATCATTGGAGAATGCTGAATAATTTGTATATAATATTATGGAATATTATTGTTCTGTAAAGAAATACCAACAGGATAATTTCAGAAAGGCCTGGAGAAACTTAACATGAACTGATGCTGAGTGAAATGGCAGGACCATTAACAACAATACTATGGATGACCAGTTCTTGATGGACCAGGCCATCCTCAACAACAGATCAACCAAATCATTTCCAATGGAGCAGTAATGAACTGAACCAGCTATGCCAAGAAAGAACTCTGGGAGATGACTAAAAACCATTACATTGAATTCCCAATCCCTATATTTATGCCCACCTATTTTGATTTCCTTCACAAGCTAATTGTACAATATTTAGAGTCTGATTCTTTTTCTACAACAAAATAATGTTTTAGTCAGGTATACTTTATTTTATCTAATTTATATTTTAATATATTTAACATCTACTAGTCATCCTGCCATCTAGGGGAGGGGTGGGGGTAAGAAGGTGATGGAACAAAGAGGTTTGGCAATTGTTAATGCTGTAAAGTTACCATGCATATAACCTGTAAATAAAAGGCTATTAAATTAAAAAAAAAAACACACATATTGGATTACTTGTCATCTAGGGGAGGGGATGAGAGAAGGAAGGGAAAAACTGGAACACAAGGTTTTTGCAAGGGCTAATGCTGCAGAATTATCCATGCATATGTTTTGAAAAAAGAAAAAGCTTTAATTAAAAAAAAGAGAGAAAATAGTATCATTCTAACTTTGGAGGTGAGGAAGCTGAATCCGTGTAAGGTTGAGTAACGTGCCTCTAAGTCTGTGAGCACGTTACTCAAGATCATCTGATTCACAGACTCAGAGGCAGAATTTGAACTCAGGTTTCCAGTGATCTTTCTGCACTGAGTGACTGAAAACTGGACCACCACAGGGGTGCTTCTGAGCCTGGGGGAAGGTGCTCCAAAGGATCTCACTCTAACAGTCTAGGGCAAGGAAAGGGACCCACAGGAGGAGGGAGGATCCTGAGAGGGGTTTGTGCTGGAGCTCAGTCCTCAGACCTGGCCTCCATGGTCAGCTGAGAAGGTGAACTGGCTGCAAGCCCTGGGATAACCCTGGTAACCTCTTGATGGAGTGGGATGTGAGCATCTCATACACCAGGAGCTGGTCCCTCCCGGCATGGCGGAGGATATAAGAAAACCTCCCTCTGATACCAATCTGTATGACTCCTGAGCCTCAGTTTCCACCTCTGTAAAATGGACTGTCATGAGAAACAAATGAGATAATTGTGCAGATTTCTGCATCGTGGCAGGGATCAGCAGGCCACAGGGCTGGATTTTGTGGGCACTACCTGGAAAAGGCTTATGCTGAGCCAGCAAGCCCAGCCCTGTGGCCCTGGCAAAGCTGAAATCAGTGCCCCTTCCCTCCTGGTTTGTCTCCAGCATCCGGTTTCTAGGAACCTTTCTCTGGGGAGTGTGACTGCTTCTGAAAGCCATTTCCAGCAGCTTGGGTGGTGGCTGAAGACGAGGAGGTTCCCAGGGCTTCAGAAGACCTCAGACCTGGCTGCTCCTGCCCTTCTGGGCCTGACAGTCACAGGGGCCAGGGCCGTTGAATGGATGAATGAATGAACAAGAGAGCCCATCTCTGGACAGTTTTCTCTCTAATCTCTAGGATGATGTGGTCTTCCAGACTCCACTAGAGGCCTCCTTGACCTCCTATTGAAGTAGCCCATCTGGATGAGCTCTGGTTCTTAGGAAGCTTTGGGTTTTTCCCTCCATGGCTGCTTGGTCCTGTGCCGAGAGGAGTCCGTCAGAGCCTCTTGCACAGGGGAATCCGGATACATAAGAACTGTCCCATCTGCCCGAGCCCCTCCGGGCTGTATTTGATTTAATGAAACCCCCCCATTTTGATTCTCATCTTCTTAATCAATGGCCTTGCAAGAGTCCAGAGCTGGACACTGTGGAGGAAGTTTGACTTTGTTCACTCACAGTTCTTCAAACTCCTCTCAGAGATGAGGGGAACCCCAGGCATCCCATCCAATCCCCTCATTTGGCGGAAACCAGACCCAAAGGGAAGAGCCATTTGTCCAAAGGGATCAGGCCTTTAGATCCAGGTCTTTGGTCAAACTCAGGATGCTTTCTACTGAACCACACTGACCCCACCTCTAGGAAGGAAGGAAGGAAGAGAGAGAGAGAGAGAGAGAGAGAGAGAGAGAGAGAGAAGAAAGAGAGAGAGAGAAAGAAAGAAAGAAAGAGAAGAGAAAGAAAGAAAGGAAGGAAGGAAGGAAGGAAGGAAGGAAGGAAGGAAGGAAGAAAGAAAAGAAAGAAAGAAAGAAAGAAAGAAAGAAAGAAAGAAAAGAAAGAAAGAAAGAAAGAAAGAAAGAAAAAAGGAAGGAAGGAAGGAAGGAAGGAAGGAAGGAAGGAAGGAAGGAAGGAAGGAAGGAAGGAAGGAAGGAAGAAAAGAAAAGAAAGAAAGAAAGAAAGAAAGAAAGAAAGAAAGAAAGAAAGAAAAGAAAGAAAGAAAGAAAAGAAAAGAAAAGAAAGAAAGAAAGAAAGAAAGAAAGAAAGAAAGAAAGAAAGAAAGAAAGAAAGAAAGAAAGAAAGAAACTCTCCTTGTCTTTGACCCTGTAACTCACAGGCTTCTGACAATTAGGACGGGCACTCAACGACCCCCGAGATTTCAGCCCAAGGCCCCTCCCCGCCCAATCCAGCCCCTCCCTCCCCTGCAGACCGAGCGGCTCCCCCTCCTCTTCTCTCTCCCTGTCCCCCCCTCCCCATCACAGGCTCGGTACCACGTGCATAAGTGAGCCAAGGTTGGTTTCCCTGACAACTGAGGAGAAAGCCCAGGCTGCTGATTGGTGGAGGGCGGTCCCGCCTCCTGCCATCCTGAGGCTGGAGAGAAGGGAGCTGACCAGCGCCGGGGGCTGGCAGCGGCGCGGACCAGTGAGGCCGTCTGCTTGCGGCCTGAGCCAGCCCGGGGCCCCGTCCTCCCGGACGGGCACCAATCAGCCCCGGGCCCCGGCGCCTGGCACGGATGCCGGTGCCCCCAGGGAGCGCCCCTGAGCCCCGGCCTCGCCGAGAGCCGCGCCCGGACAGGGGCTGAGCGCTCCCACGGCTCGAGGTGAGTCGGGGGGCGGCAGCGCGGGGAGCCCGCGCCGGGGGGCTGTGCTCGGGAGCTGCTCTGCTGGGCGGGGAGAGATGCCAGCTGGGACCCGTCTGCCCGGGGCCCTCCGGAGGCGGGGAGGTTCAGTCTGGGCGACACGGAACAAAGGGAGCAGGGAAGCCTCCCGGCGCCACCTGAACCCCAAGAAGCCGGGGGAGGGGCGGCACGGGGGGCGGGGCTCCCCCGGGAATGAGACCTTATCCCGAGGGTCCGGGAGGCAGTCAGACGGGGAAATGCAGATTCTGGGCCCGGCTGGGTGAGCTTGGGCCAGTCACTTGACCTCCTCCAGGAGAAGGGCTTCGCCTTCCCAGTTTGTAACCCCTGATGGCTTTGTTTGGGGAAGTGTGGAAGTGTAGGCTCTCTGGAGAGACCAGCTAGTCTGGGGGGGATTGTGGGGAGGAGGGCCTGCTCCCCCAGGGCTGCCCCCACCTCTAGACATCTCTCCCCTTTCAGCTTTACCTCCGGGGAAGGGGAGCTCTCTGGGAATGGCTGATTAAGCCTGGGGAGCTTTGGAGGGCTGGAAACAGCCCCGGGATCCCCAGTGGGGAGGAGCCCCTCCGGATCTAGGCCAAATGGCAGGACCTTGTAGACAGTCCTTTTCTTCCCTGCACTTCCCTTGGCACTCTGAGAGGCTGCGCAAAAAGTGTTCTCTCCTTTAACTGACAACGGGAAGACTGAGGCTAGAAAAGGTTTCCTTGGGAGCTAGGCTGGTTAAGGGACAAAGGCAAAAGCTGCCCCAGTCCTCCCTGACTCCAACGCAGTCCCTCCAACTTCCCCTAAATGACTAAGCAGCCTCGGGAGTCACGGGGGTCACCAATGCACCCCTGCTCTCGTGCCCTCTGGCCCAGAACGGGAGCGCTGGGGATGGAGAGGCCCCCCCTGCAGGGTCCATCCTTCCTCCTCTGCGGTTTGGGGAGGGTCTCTGCCAGCCCCAGCTGGCTGGGGTCTCCTCTCTGCCTGTGGCCCATTCCCATGGCAGGAACCCAATGCTGGGAGGAACCCCCGGAGCTGTATGTGCAGGAGGCCTCTCTGCAGTCCTGCCCACAGTGAGGGGCCCTCGGGGGCTGGGTGACAGGACCACGGAGCCCATGTCCCCACGGTGGGATGGGTAGCCTGGCGAAAGGCCCAGTGGGACAAGTGTGGCTGAGCCCCAGCCCTGGCTTGGAGTCCCAGCTCCGTGAGTGCTGGCTGCCCCCTCCGAGCCTCAGTTTCTCCAGATGCAACAGGGATGTGATAACATGTTCCAGACTGAGCACTGGGGGATCCTGGCTGTAAATGTGCATTAACGGTGTGCTTCCCCCTCTGCACTGTCAGCAGCCACCACCAAGGGGACCATGCCGCATTTCCTGGACTGGTTTGTGCCCGTCTATCTCATGATTTCCATCCTCATCTTGGTCGGTTTCGGGGCCTGCATCTACTACTTCGAGCCCGGCTTACGGGAAGCCCACAAGTGGCGAACGCAAAGACCTCTCCTGGACCGGAACTTCCGTAAGACCCTGATGATCAGGGACAACCTGGCCTTCGGGAGCCCCGACGTCTGAGGGCCGGCCCGGGCCCGGAGGCAGAGACAGAGGGCCAGAGGGTCCCGCAGCAGAGACAGAGGGCTGGAGAGCCCTGCCTCGAGGCCGGGTCAGCCCTAGTGCGGCTGCTCCTGGGCCCTCCCGAGCCACGGCGGGCCCCTCTGTCTGCTCTCCAGCCCTGTCCCTGCTCCCTGCCTGGCTTAGAGACCCTCCCCACCGTGTCCTCCCCATCCCCTCCCTAGCATCTGTCCCACAGCGATGGCCCCATGGCTCTTTGCCTGCCCAGGACGCCGGTGTCTCTCCCAGAGCCTTGGAGCAGGGGACAAAGTTCCATCCCCTCCCTGAGCCCCGGATATCCGGTGTTGGCCAAAGATGCCCCATCCCCGCCCCCGTCCCTTCTGGACAATCCAAGACTCGCCAGAGGAGATGGGCAGTGGCAGGCCGGGGTCTCATGCCCACCGCTCCTTGGGATGAGCTCTTCCTCTGCTCCCGGGATCCTACAAGAAAGAACAGCTTCTGGGCAAATGGGGAGTCTGTGCCCAATTCTGTGCCAATCTATTGCTGGTGCCCGTTGGTCCTATAGTCCCCACATGTCCCCCCCATCTAGTGCCAATAGCCACACCCAAAATGTGAGTCATTCCCTCTCCCACCATGGGTGGGTGGCCATCCAGCTCTGCTGAGCCCCTCCCCCCACTGGGTGCGTGCAGGAGGGGCCCAGGCACTGCCATTTCTATCTGCCATGAGCCACCGCTTCCCCATTGGGGACCATCACCCCGGCCCCCCAACACCACGAGATCGGCCCCAGCCCCCCCGCAGGCCCACAGGCAAGACCCAGGCTCCCGTGGACTCCACTGGTGGTCAGGGCCTCCAGCCCGTGCGGGCCCAGGACAGGGCATCCCTGAGACCTGTATTCATGGTTTCTGGGCATGGTGAGCGTTTGTCAGAAGGGCAGGAACACTACGCATGGGGGTGTCCGTGAGAACCTGGGGGTGAGTGGATGGGGAGATATAAGTGAGCCCACGTGGGCCTGGGCTGCTGAGGGCACTGAGGGCACCGAGGGCACACTCAAGATTGTTTCTCTTTGGGCGGGAGCCCCGAGGGCTTCACTGAATCTCCTTGGGCCATAGAGCTGAGACTGGGAAAGGTGGGTGTTCACCTCAGGAGAGGGTGAGGACCCCCCTTTAGGCTTCTCCGGACTCCCCTTCCTGATCTGTAACCTCCTCCCAATGCAACCCAGAAGCTGAGGACAGGACTTAGTGCAGATCTGAGGCCCCATGGGCCAGGATCCCATGCTGCCCTGTCGGAGCCATATGTGGGTCTACACCTCTAGCACCGCAGCCCTGCGGGTCACCTTCACTACCACCAGCCTCCCAGCCCTGCGGCTGGCTCTTGTCCCGGGACGTCAGTTGTGAGCAGGAAATGTGGCTCTACAATCTCTCTATCTCTATCTCCCTGTCTGTGACTCTAACCCTAAATTTGCGCCTCCCGACTCTCTCTCTTGTTTCTCTCTCTCTGTTTTTCTCAATCTCCCTGTCTCTCTGTCTCTGTCTGTCTGTCTCTATCTCCCTCTCTGTCTGTCTCTCCTTGTTTCTGTCTGCCTCTCGGTCTCTGTCTCTGTTTCATCTCCTGCCTATCTGTCTTTGTTACTGTCTCTCTCTCCACCTCGTCCGTTTCTATCTCCTTCTGGTCTGTCTGTCTGTTCTCATCTGTCTGTCTGTCTTCTCTGTCTTCTTCTGTCTCTTGTTCTTCTCTATCTCTCCTTTCTTGTTCTTCTCTCTCTCTCCTCTCTTCTCTTTCTCTCTTCCCTCTCTCATCTCCTCTCTCTCTCTCTCTGACTCTCTGTCTCTGTCTCTCTCTTTCTCATTGTCTGCTAAAAGATGGTAATAAATGCCTTCTGCCCTCTCCTCAAGTCCACTATTGCCTTAAACACTGCCTCCTCTCCTGGTCAAACTGGCAGGTTTGAACTGAATCAACTTGGGAACTATGGAAACTAGGAGGGGAAGAGACCTGCCGAATTCCACACCAGTTGGGCAGGGATGGAAGCTATGTCCTGATTCCAAGCCGACTCTGCACCCAAACACTAACATGAGCCTGACCCCACCAGGGGGCCTGGGAGGGAGGCCCCTGATGAGGATGACCCCCTCTCCTCCTCAAGTGTGCTCAGGGATTGCTCCGGAGAGCCTGCTGAGGCGGCCAGCCGGGTTTGATCATTCCCATGTGGCTGAGGAGGAGGTCAAGGTTGGGCTGGCCTAGAGAGGAAGGGTTCCCGGTGGGATGGAGCCGTGTCTCCTGGTACTCTCCAGCCCCACTGGAGTGGCCGCTGGGCCGGGTGAAACGGGGAAGCCAGAGGAGGTGGGCGAGGGGAACGGAAGCCAGAGGGGCCTGTGGGCAGATCCAGGGGAGAGGGAGCCTCTACCCTTATTGTTGGGCTCTGCATTCTGGCCAGCTGGTGGCCAGCAGGGAGGGATGGAGGGCCCCGTGGCCCCTGGCCAGAGGAGACACAAAGGGAGAGGGGAAAAGGCCGGGCCACCATTCTCATGTGACAGGCCGCCAAAGCCAGGGCCGGGTTTCACAGCCCCTCCTGCCCAGGGCTCTGTCAAAGCCCCCAGCCCACCCAGCACTGCTTCCCCAGGGAAGGGACAAATCCAAAGGAGTCTGGGGCCCACTCCTTCCACTTATCACAGAACAGAACCCTCCGACCTAATAGCAAGAGTTTGGGGGGAGGGGGACAAAGCATGAGTATCGATCGACTCAGGAATCAAAGGACTGGGTTTGAATCCTTGCTCTTCCACTTACTGTGTGCCTCCCTTAAATCGTCTGGCCTGAACTCCCCCATTTTAAAAGCAGGAGATGCGGCCTAGATGATTTCTAAGCTGTCTTCTTGCTGACCTGGGCCCTCCTGGAGTCCAGATCCTCAACAGGACCCGGCTGCCCCAGCCCTGGCTTCCTCGCTGCCCTCCCCCAGCCAGCAGCCCCGGCCTTTGGCTCAGGGAGCCGGGATTCCGGCCGATGAGGGCTCCCTTTCATTCGCCACCCACTCCCTGGGGCCGGCCGGACTTGGGTGGGGTGGGGGAGCCTGCGGCCTTGTCGCTGAAGCTGCAAGGAGACAGAAGCTGACCGGGGCTCCGCGACTGCCTGGGGCCCTCGGGCAGAAGGCTCTCTGAGCTGGCCCCACAGTGGCCCCAGGGAAAGCTGAGCCGGGCCCCAATCTGGACATCCGGCATCAGCTGGCCCAGCTCTCCTCAGGTCAAGGTAAGTATTAAGTATTAGGAATGGAGGTTTGGTCAGGGGTCCAGCAGGATCACAGCCTCTCAGATTTAGATTGGAGAGGGACCTGAACTATGGGGTCTGTTTTCATTTTATAGGGCACAGATGGTGAGTGATTTGTGTAAGGCCTGAGTCACAATACAGCCCCCTCCCCACTCAGTGGGTGCTCACTGCAGACTAGGAGGAAGTGGGTACAGCCCACCCAGACAGAGGAGTATGGGGAAATCATGGGGAGGGGGGAGAGGCAGATCAAGGATGACTTCCTGTAGGAGGAGACTGAATAAGATTTAAAGGACAAGGGGCAGCGAGGTGGCCCACTGGATAGAGCATTGGGCCTGGAGGGACAACGGCCTAATTCAAATATAGCCTTAGATACTTAATACTCTGATTGCTTTGCCAATATGTAAATATAGATAGACAGATAGAGGGGTGGATGGATGGATGGATAGATAGATGAATAGACAGACAGATGGACAGACAGATAGATAGATAGATAGAGGGATGGATGAATAGATAGAGAGGCGGATGCATGGATAGATAGATGAATAGACAGACAGACAGACAGACAGACAAACAAATAGATAGCTAGAGGGGTACATGGATGAATAGATAGATAGACAGATAGATAGAGGGATGGATGGATGGATAGATAGAGGGATGGATGGATAGCTAGCTAGATGATTGATAGATAGATTTAAAGGATGGATTTCTTCCAAGCTCATTTTCCAGATAGGACCCCAGAGTCCATAGCAGCCAGATGACTTGCCCAAGATCTCAAAAGCAGCAGTTAAGATTCAAATCCAGGTCTCTGGCTCCAAGGCCATTTACCACTTATCTCATGTTGCCCAATGGGCAGGACTTCAATAGTGAAAGATAAAGGGAAGACAACCCCCAAACATCGATCAGACAATGTCCCAAAGCCTCTGCTAATCACAGGGAATTATACGACCAAGCCCCTTCCCTTGGAGAAGCTTGCATCCATCCTCAGAGACAATGAGTACATATGGACTTTTGCAGGGTACTTTGGTCTGTTTGGTGGGAGCAAAAAAGTAAGAGCCAGGCAGGGGGCTAAGGGCTACGTGGGGATTCAAAAAGAGGCAAGAATCTCTCACACACACACACACACAGGCTCTACAGGGTCACATACAAGATACATTCACAGAGACCAGTAATGGAAGATGAGACTGGAAATGTTGGGTGGCGCCATATTGAATGTTCGTCCATGGTGAAATTTCCTGAGGGGGCAACAAGCAGTGGCTGAAGGGTGTGGGGCAGAGCAGTCACACAACAGGAGCTGTGTGTGTCAGGAAGAAAATTCTGGGAGTGAAGGATGGTTTGGAAGGGGAGAAGGTGGAGGTGGGGAGAGAGGCAGTTACCACAGGAGGATTAAAAGGGCCTTTTACTAGAGTTATGTCAGGCAGGCTAGGGAAGGGAAGAGGACTCCATGGGACCCAGTTAGGAACTGGAGAGCAGCCTAAGAGGCCTCAGGGCTGTAGCATACAGCAAAGCGAAGTCCCAGGGAGGAGACAATAAGCTCATTTTGGGGTTTTGTTTTTAAAGCAACATCCTGTAATGTGGCAATCTGTTCTGCATGACTTCACGCCTAGAATGGTTGTTTGCCTTCTCAATGGGTCAGGAGGGAGAGAATTTGGAACTAACAAAAAATGGGAAAAAACCATCCTGAGTTGGTTCTCCAGGAGACCAGAATGAGGTGCTCAGGGACTCCAATTTTGCCTCTGAGAGTCGCCATGTGACTCTAGGCAAGCCCCCCCAATCTCTCAGAGCCTAAAGGAGGGAGGCTCCCTCCAGCCCTGGATCGTGAGTGAGGGCTCGTGGGCTCAGCTCCCATGGCCTGCGGAGAGATGTGAGGCTCCTTCATCAGGATGTCCAGTGGGAAGGGATCTTATAGATGCAGGCCCTGCATTTCCCAGGGGAGGAAACTGAGACCAGGAGAGGGGAAGGGTCTCGTCCAAAGTCACACAGCGGGCCTAGAGCCTGGGAGCCCAGAATCCCAGCCTGGGCCACCTTGGGCCCCTCAGGGCCATTGGCTGCAGGAGGGCAGAGGAGCATTCCCCTCCCCCCCCCTCCCTCCCTCTGAGACGCTGCAGCCCCCAGGGCCTCTTGGTTGTCCTGAGACCTGACTTCTCTAGGGAAGGGTGTCCTTGTAGGCCAATCCCGGGCCCCCACCTCTGAGTCTAAGCAAATCACGGACTCGGTTTCCTTCTCTGCAAAATGGGAGTAATAGTCCTTGTCCTGTGGGGCGGAGAAGGCCTTATTAATGTTAAAGCCCCAGGAAAATGGTCATTACTTATATGGGGTGTCGGGGAACAGTGGAGGGAGTCCTGGCTGAAGTCCCTGGAAGAGAAACATTTTGGGGGTGTTTTAAGGGGGGCACCTACTAAGCTGAAAGTTCTGGTTCTAAAAGCCCTCTGACACCCCCTGCTCTAAGCCCCCTCCTCCCCTGACACCCCCTGCTCTAAGCCCCCTCCCCCTCTGACACCCCCTGCTCTAAGCCCCCTCCCGGTGTGGGGGAGGGGAGGGGAATCCAGCAGCGACCCCCTGTGGTTCTCTGGAAAGTGCCCGGACTTTACAGACCCTGGAGTTGAGCCTCCGGAGGAGGGAGGAGGCGGGGCTCCGGAGGAGGGACCACGCCCCCAGGGGGGCGGGATCTGAGAGGCTGCAGAGCCCGAGGTCGCCAGTAGGGGGCGGTAGCTGTGGAGGCGCCAGGCCCCGGGAGCAGGTCGGTGGGGCCCGGGGGCCCGTGGGAGGGTGGGGGGCCCACCCGGGGCACCCCCCCCAGGCAGTGAGAGTGAGACCTGAGGGGGGTGAAAGGGCGCAGACATTGGAGGGGGACAGAGAGCGCCTGCGGGGAGTTAAAGGAGGAGGCCGGAGGGGGCGGGAGGGGAGGGGAGAGAGGTCTGGGGGCGGGGCTAAAGGAGAGGGGGAGGGGGCAGAGAGGGACCTGCGGGGTTAGAGCGGTAGCGGCTGTGGAGGGGAGGAGAGAGGGAGCGGGAGGGGTTGTGGGGTTAAAGGAGGGTCAAGTACGGGGCAGGGAAAGGGGGGAGGGGCGGAGCGGGGTATGAGGGGCAGAGATAGTGGGGGCGGGGAGGGACCAGCAGGGCGGTAGAGCCGGGTTGGCCCGGAGAGATCCCGGAGCCGGCACTGAGTGAGCGCCGGAGCCCGAGGCTGACGGACAGACGGGGGGAGGGGGAGGAGATGGGGGAGGGGCGGAGACCCGGAGGGTCGGCCCTGGGGGGGGGGGCGGGTTTAGATTAATGATAGATTAGATAGATAGAATGATAGATCTTAGAAAGATTAATGATAATCTTTCCATTATTTTATCTGAAGGGTTGCTATAAGAAAAGCACATTTAGTTTACTTAAGGTTTTCGGTTTAAAATGGGAGCTGTCTGGGTGGTGAGGATAAACGAGTAGTGGGAGGGGTGGGGGTTGGGGGCCGCTTTGTAGCCCTCTGTGCTGAGACTGGAATGGATACTCCTTGGATAGCAAAACCAATCTATAATTGCTTAATCAGTGCAATGGAAACACTAATCAGCCTCCCATTTCTCACTGCCAGCAATCAAGCTTTATTAATCAAATGTGTATAAACATCAGTTTATAGAATCATAACATATATAAAAATATATCTTCTGTACGTGACATTGATGAGTCCGGGTAATAATGACAGCTCATCCCTCCATAGCCCTTTACAATCAGGAGCTGGGTCTGAGGAGAATACAGTTATCCCTTCCACACCACAATTTTTCCGTGGAGATTTTGAGATAAGTCACCAATTGGCGTAATAAATGGGAAAAAGTTTAGAAACTCAGAAATAAATAAAATAGATGTATGGTATTGTATGATATTATGCTATTCAGTCAGATTTCTTCTGTGGTCCAACGGGTATGTGGGTTTTCCAGGTTGCCGGGGCACCACGCCCCCAATCCCCGTGATGTGGAAGGGCTAACTGTAGTCCTGTGTTCCCGCTATGGGCCCTCGCCCCTAGGGCTCCAAGCAAAGGCCCTGCCCCGCCTTTGTCCCCAACAAAGCTTTCAGAAATGTCTTTATGAGCTCCTGGGCCATGCGGGGGTTTCCTCAACCTGCCTTCATCTACGGGGACTTGATGGCGTCAGGCACCAGCCTTGTTTACAGGAGGAGGTGGCAAGATAACCTGGGGTCAGATCCATCCTCTCTCTGGCCTTTGTGGCTGAACGAGTCAGACCTTAGTTTCTTCCTCTGAAAAGGAAAAGTGAGAGGGGTTTGCATGGGTGACTTCCCTGTTTCCTTCAAGCTCTAAAGCTGTGATTTAGTAGATCCATAACCTTATCCAAATGCGTGGTTTTACAAAGGTACAAGATGGCAGCCCATCCTGTCTTCATCCCAGATAACACTCATCCACTGGGTCTCAAGGATCGTCCCTGAACATTCTACCCAATATTCTGGAGACCTGCCCCCAGATTTTTAAAAAAATGAATGAAGGCATCCTCTTAATTTTTAAAAATTTAAATAAAACATCGTTTACATCCCCTTTATTTCCAAATATACCTCGCCCCCACCTCCAAGATACATCCTTTAACAAAAAATTTTCAAAGATCGATTCAGCAACTAATTAAATCTGATCAACTAATTCATCATCTGAGTCTTGATAGGGTATGCAGTGTCCCACTCCCCTAGTGCCCCACTTGAAAAGAAATCTTTTAGGTGTTTTATTTTTAAGAACTTTATCGTGTTAATTTTTCCGAGCTTTTATTTTCTCTCCCTCCCTCTATCCTATTTGGACAAAAAGAGAAACAGAAAGAGAAACTCAGCCCTGCTCTCCCGTAAGAAACATGCAGAAAGAAGGGAAACCAATTCCAGCATGGGTCATGTCTCAAAATGTCAGGCTCATTCTGCATTTTGAGTTAGGAGAGAGGAGGCTTCTAGAATCATAACTGACCCTTGTGTTGGTCAGAGCTCTTTAACATTTCAGAGATGTTAATCTTTGTTATATCGTTCTCTTTGTATAAATTATTCTCCCGCTTCTGCTCTCTTCCCTCTGCATCCTTTGGACTAATCTTCCCCATTGTCTCTGAAACGATCCTCATTGTCTTCCAGCACAATGGTCTTCATCACAATCATATACCATAACTTGTTTGGTTTTCCCCAGTCGAGGGGCATCCCCTCCATTTCTTTCTGCAGCTATGTAAAGAGCCGCTATCTTTTCCTCTTTGACGTCTTTGGGATACAGGCCCAGGGATATCTAGGAGCACACTTGAGCACCTTGAGTCCTGCTCCTCAATAGGCCCCCCAACATTTGTCATTTCCTGTCTTATCATCATCGCCAGTCTGATGTGTATGTGGGGGGGATCTTAGAGTTGCTTTAATTTTCATTTCTCTAATCATTATCGATATTATCTGTTATTTTTCTCTTATATAGTACACAGTTGTTAATCACTTGAATTTCTTTCCTTGACAACCGCCTCTTCATATCTTCTGACGATTTCTCTGTTAAGAAATTAATATTAATAATATTAATATTTGGTGGGCACCCATTTGGCTTTTACCCCTTCTTCTCACTACCTATTTCCCATCTTCTTTTCAAATTACCCATTTTTCTGGATGTTTGCCTTTTCAAAGTCCGAGTTGGCCCGTGAGCTCCCTGTACAGCCACATTATTCTCTTTTCTGATTTCTTTGTTTATAACACTAAAATTTTGTACATCTGTCCCTTTTGGGCTGACTTTTCATGGGATTCCCATGGGATCTTTCTATTAATTCCTAGGGATCTGATCTCTCAAGAACCAGGCTGCTAAAAATGGTAACTTTCCCCCTCCTTCTCTATCACCAAAATGTTGACAATCATTTATTAAGTGTCCAAAAAGGGGGATGATAATAGCTATTATCTCCCAGAGTTGTTTGTGAGGGTCAAATGATTGTAAAAGGGTTTCTGGGAGACCTGGCACATAGTATTATATAATGTTAACTATGATTATTATTATACTCCAGGCCCTGTTCCAAGTGCTGTGGGGAAAAGCAAAAGGCAGTCCCTGCCCTCAAGGAGCTTAATGGGGGAGCCGAGAGAAGGAAGGTGCTAGAATGAAGCGGGGCTGGGGATGGTTTCCCACAGAAGGTAGGACTTAGTTAGGACTTGAAGGAAAGGGAGGTCAGGAGGCAGATGAGAAGAAAGAAACGAGAGACAGAAAAGGTATCTGGATGCTAGCGATGGAGAGCCTTGTTCTTGGGCCAGCCAGGAGGCCGGGGTCACTGGGTTGAAGAGAAACATCGGGGATTACAGTGCAAGAAGAGCGGGCCGGAGGCGAAGGGCTTTGGATGTCAAACGGAGGCTTTTGCGCTTGCCCCTGGAGGTGACAGGGAGTTGCTATTTTTGCCAATAGCAAAATTCTCCCTTGGGGCTCATAATTCAGGGTGTGAGTCCTTAGCCAAAGCTGTCACTGTGAACTAAGCTGGACGGAGGCCTGTGAGGCCCTTGGCCTCCCGGAACGGGGAGACTAAGACCTCTCTCCCAGTGACATTCAATCATCATTTAGGAGTAAGTTATAAAGGCTCAGATTTAATGGTAAAGCGGTTTGTAAACCTTCGCACCCCGGATAAAAGCTAGCTTGCTCCTGACTCCCGGGTCAGCTTGGCCGGCCTCTGTTCTAGGACCCCTGCCATGGGAGCAGGCCGGGACTTGCCAGTAAGTCCTTTTACTTCCAGATAGTAGTTTCAGGTTTGCAAAGCGCTTTGGGGACAGGACTTCATCTGATCTCTGTGATCCTGCATCTCTGAGTCACCAGGGGGTGCTCGGGCCTCTGGGTGGGAGGGGTCTCTGGGCCCCAGAATCTTAGATCGTGGAGTCCCAGCCTCCAAAGGGACTCTAGAGCGCCCAGCCTGGCCCCTCCCTTTGCCCATCCAACTTCCATTTGAATTCTTTTAGGGACAGGCTGCTCACTCCCTGCAGGGCAGCTCCGGTATACATTCTGGAATAATCTGGGTAGCTGGGAGGTCTATGAGGGTGAGTGGGCAGGAGGCAGGAGAGGAGAGGGAGGTCTGTGCAAATCATGGCCCTCTCTGTACCTCCGTTTCTCCACCTGTAAAACGAGGGGGTTGGGCTAGATGGCCTCTAAGGTCCCTTTCAGCCCTAGATCTAAGGGGCTGTGATCCTCTGACCCTGAGGAGTGGGGGTGTGTGTGCGTGTGCTGTGTGTGTATGTGAGCATGTGCATGTGCACACACATGCCTGTTTATTTCACACGCTTGTGCTGCACATGTACATGTGTGTGCTTTGCATGTATGTGTGCAGTGTGCGTGCATTTCGCATGTAATTATGTGCATGTGTGGACAGTGCATGGCATGCTTGTGTATGTGTATTGCATGTACGCAGGTCAGTTTGTGAGCATGTGCACATGTGTGTGCGTGGGGTCAGGCAGGGCTGGGGCAGTGGAGGCAGGAACTTTTGTCTGGGGGGGTGGGGGGGAGTGGAACGTCCATCCTGCCCGCCTCCCTCGGGCTCGGCCTTCTCTGCAGAAGCCCCGGCCCCGGGCAGGGAGGTGCGAGGGGAGCCTGGGCAGGTTGGGCAGACTCCCTGGTCATGGCCACAACCCCCTTTTCCTCAGGGAGAAGCCTGAGTAACCCGGATGGACCGGAAGCGATCTCCTTCCCCTCCTGGGGACCGGCAGCCAGGCGGGGGCCCCGCTCACCCCGGTGGCTCCTCGGGGACCCCTCCTGCCCCCAGTTCTGGGGACAGGAAAATCCTGAGTCCCGGCCCCATCTCGAGTCAACTCCCCATCCCCTTGATCCAGTCTGGGGCCAAAGTTAGGCCCTGGTCCTTGGGCTCCAGGGAGCCGGGCACCGCCAGGGGGGCTCTCCTTCGGCCCACGGGCAGCCCCGCGCCCAGGAAGTCCAGCTCCCTGTCCTTCACCCTCCGCCACCACAGCCGCCAGGAGGCCGCGGCTGCCTCGGGAGCTCACCCTCAGCAGGAGGTGGCTGTTAGAGATAGGAGGGAGGCTGCCCAGGGGAGAGGGGAGTCTTCCATCGTGGGCCCCTCCCCTGCATCTCGGGTGCCTGTCATAAGGGCCCGCACCGTGAGTCCCTCACACCCCAGCAGGCTCACGGGGGCCCCCGCTTCGGAGAAGCCCCTGTTGACCTCACATCTGGCCCTTTCTTTCCAGCCACGCTCATCTCAGAGCCCATCAAGCCCGCCCGGCATAGGGCTCCCATTCCGGTACACTTCCCGGATACCCAGCCCAGGCTCCCTAGGGAGGGGGGGCACCCGGCACCTGGGCATCCCCAGGCTCCGGCTGCCATCTGGAAGGGGCATCCCGGCCCGGGGGCTATTCAAGGCAGGAAGGCTCACACTGATCAGGCCAGGCAGGGGCAACGACTTGTCCGTTACACCGGGGACGCCCACCGATCCAGCCCCAGCCACGTTAAGTACCGCCATGGATCCGGCCATGGGCCCAGTCGGCTCAAATGTAGAACCGGGCCCCATGGAGTCTGAAGCGGCCACTGCAGCCGTGGCCACAGTCACGGAGCTAGCTCCCCAGCCTGCAGCCGTGGCCGAAGAGCATGGGGTCCCACCCCCAACCATGGCCGAAGAGCACAGGGTGCCAGCTGTGGCTGAGGAGCACGGAGTCCCCCCCGCAGCCGTGGCCAAAGAGCACGGGGTACCAGCTATGGCCGAGGAGCACGGGGTCCCACCCTTGACTGTGGCTGAAAAGGAAGGGGTCCCACCCGTGGCCATGACCAAAGTGGACAAGGTGCCCCCTGTGGCTGTGGCCGAAGAGCACGGAGTCTCCCCCGCAGCTGTGGCCAAGGAGCACGGGGTCCCACCCTTGGCTGTAGCTGAAAAGGAAGGGGTCCCACCCGTGGCCATGACCAAAGTGGACGAGGTCCTCCCTGTGGCTATGGCCAAAGAGCATGGGGTCCCACCCACGGCTATGATCAAAGAGGAAGGGCTCCCACCTGTGGCTATGGTTGAAGAGCACGGGATCCCACCCATGGCTGTGGTCGAAGAGAATGTGGTCTCACCTATAGCTGTGGCCGAAGAGCATGGGGTCCCACCTGTGGCGGTGAGCAAAGTGGATGAGGTCCCCCCCATGGTCGTGGCCGAAGAGCACGGGGTCCCCCCCATGGCTGTGGTTGAAGAGGATGGGGTCCCCCCCATGACTGTGGCTGAAGTGGACAAGGTCCCACCCTCGGCCATGGTCGAAGAGCACGGGGTCCCACCTACGGCCGGGGCCAAAGAAGACAGGTTCCCGTCCAGGAGGGTCACAGTCAGCGATTCTGAAGTGCCACCCACAGCCTCGGCCCCAGAGGATCAGGACACGGCGAGACCCTGCCCCGGGCCGGAGCCAGCCCCCCACCCAGCCATAGACCTCACCCTGCACATCCCACACACCCACACAGCCACAGTTGTGGTTGCCATAGGCCGGGCCCAAGCCTTGCCAGCCTTGGCCTCGGCAGCCCCGGTCCCGCCTCCGTCCGGCAGCACCACGGTCCGGCCAGGCGGGGTTCTGTCTGCACCGAGGCCACTCCCGGGCCTGGCCCACGCCGTTCCCAGGCCGGACAGAAGCGCCCACCCCGGCAAGCTGGAAGCCCCATCAGCCGGAGACGCGCCGTGCACCGCGATGGTGCTGGCCTCGTCCCACACCATCCTGACCCTGCCCTCCAAAGGCGCCAGGGTTGTCTTCATGGTGCCGGGCCTGGACGCATCCTCAGGCTTGCCAGGGATGCCCACGCCCAGGCCCAGACAAGCCCAGCCCTGCACGGCCATGGTCTTGGTCAGCCCCCGGAAGGCCGGGCCACACAGAGCCACCGCCCCCCACCTAGTGGAGAGTGTCAAGGCCGCAGCTGCACCCAGGAAGGCCTTCCGGCCCCCGGTGCCGGCCATCCACCCCCCTTTGCCGGCCTTCCACCCCCCGGTGCCGGTCCTCCTCCCAGTCATGGCTGACACCGGCCCCCGCATGTGCACCTCGGCTAGCCCGGAGCCCAAGGAGGAAGCCGAGGCCACTCCCCACACTTGGGCTACCTACACAGCCGCCGACCTGGACGCCCTGGACCTGGCAGTGACCCATAGAGGTAAGTGACCGGGAGCCCGGCACTATGGGGCTGCGCTGGCCCCGGGATAGAGAATCCCAGAGGCCTGGGGCCAAACCAGAGAGACCGAGCGGAGGGTGAAGGAGCTTCACTCAGGCGTGGGGAAGGGCAGCCATCTCTGCCTCCAAGGGAGATGCAGCATTTCCTGCACTGAGCCAGAAAGGTCTCTGAGGAGGGTCCGGGACACACAAAAGGGAGAAGGCCCCCGGGAGCCAGAGAGGGTTAGATGGGGTGGGCAGTGAGCCGGGACAAGTCACCAAGCCCTTCCTATGGGGGGGGGGGCACAAGGAGAGGTGGAAGCAGCGTCCGCCCCCGGGAGCCCTCCCTGCAGGGCGTGCAGACAAACGGGCAAAAATTAACCGGGGGTGAGAAACCGGGGACCAGAGGAAGGGGCTCAGAAGAAGCTTCACGGAAAAGGCGAGGGTTTAGGTGGGACCCGAAAATGAGAGCGGGTGGAGAGGGAAACCCCCTTGGCAAGTGCAGGCATCCGGAGGCTGGAGATGAAGGTCTCGTTCGGGGCACAGCCGGGAGGCCGGGGTCCTGGGATGCCCGAGTGAATGGAGGGGAAGCAGGGGCCAGAGCCAGAAAGGGCAGAGTTAGGGGGGGGTCACAGACTGGGGAGGTTGGGATCCAGCGTCCAGCGCACGGGCTCTTAGAGGCAGAAGAAAGCCGCTGGATGGAGGTGCACCCTGCTGTACCCCAAACCAGGAGGTAACCCTTGGGGTTCCCCCCTTTGCTCTTTGAGGGAAGGAGTCAGTCTGTGAAAGGCGTGGCTGAGTCTCCCAAAGGCCGGCTTCCCCTGACGCATTCTGGGGTCTGACCTTTCAGGGTTCCGGACGGTGCGAAACGAGTTGCGCATGAAGGCGGAGGGGTTCCCTTTGAGGCTCAGACGGGGTGAGTTCAGGACCCCCCTCTGGGGTCCTCCTTTGAGTGCGGGGGAGCTGTCTGGGAAGGGAGGGAGCTCCCCATCCCGGGAGCTATTTGGGCCGGGGCTGCGTGGCCTCCTCCCCAGGAGGCTCAGAGGACACCCAGACTGGGGTGGGGGTGGGGGCAACATGGTCCTGCCCCCCACTCCTCCCAGCGGTCCCAAGGGCCTGCTCTGGGAGCCTCCTTAACCCAGGAGGCTTGGGCCAGGACAAGGGGGACTCAGGGAAGCCTGTGGCCTCTGAGGTCGTGCTCAGACCACCTGGGAGCTCTTACTAAGCCTCTCCCCTCCCTTGGCCCAGGTCTGCCTCGGACCTCGGGGGCCAGGAGCCTTGGAGGTGATGGGGAGGTTAGAGCCGGAAGGGTCCAGCGGAGCTGGGGTCTCCCCAAAGGGGGCCAGCCTCTGGGCCTGGGCAGGGCAGGGGAGGGGGAGGAGGGATGTGGGGCCCCTCACCCTACATCATTGTCTGAGCTGCACAAAAGGGGCTGGAAGCGTCTCTGGGCCCCTTGGCCCCACTTGACAGATGAGCAGACCGAGGTCGGTCCAGGGGAGAGTCCCGGTCTGGAACTGCCCTACCGCCAGCTGGGAGAGGAGGGCAGGGGGGGTTGGAGGAGCCGGTTTCCGAGTTCCCTTTCAGCTCTGACGTTCAGTGCCTTGGCCAAGGTCACGCTGTGAGCCAACGGTGCCTCGGTTTCTCTCCTGCTCCCTCGGCCGCTGGGCCAGGGGGACCTGTCCTCCCTCCAGTTCTAGGCTGGCTCCTCAGGAGGGCAGAGGGAGGTCTTGAGGGGGTCAAGGGGAGTCTCTGGCCCGGGTCCCTACTCAGGCGGGCCCCAGCCTGCCCCTCCCCTGTTCCAGACTTAAAGGGAGAGGCCCTGGCCTTGGACCCCTGCTTTGGGCCGGCCCAGGTCCATGAAGACAGATCTGGAGAACCAAGCCCCCCGGGGGCCGGGACCCCGGGCAGCGCCCCCTGTGTGCCCAGCTCTGAGGCCACAGGGCACAGAGCCGTGCCCCCATTTTACAGATGTGGAAAGAGGCTCAGAGCCCGGGAGACCTCCTGCTCGTTGGCAAGTCCTTAGGGACTGAGGCAGTTTTGAGCCTTGACTGGTGGGGAAACAGAGGCTGTGAGGGAGCGTGCCTTGGGGAGGGGCTTGCAGCGGGGCCCCGGGGCTCCCCCTCCCCCAGTGCGGAGGGGAAGGGGGCGGGTCCCCGCCAGGGGCTGGGGATGAGGGGGGAGGCTCTGCGGGGATGGTTCACTTGCGCATCACGTGGTGCCGGTGGCAGATCCCAGTAGTGACGGCGGCGGCGGCGGCAGCATCCCTCCTTCCCCTCCCCGCCGCCTCCCTCCCAGCCCAGCCGCTACTCCGGGCGAGGGGAAGGCGAGCCCAGGAGGGAGGGAGGCCAGGGCCGAGCGGCCCCTTGTCTGAGCGGGGAGCCTGAGCCGCGGCCCGCTCCCCGCCCCCCCTCCCCCCCAGAGCATCTCCAAAGACAAAGGGAAGATTCATGTCCAAAGGTAGGGGCCGGCGCCGGCCGCGTGGGGGGGGGAGCAGGCCTGGAGGGGAGGGGGCGCCGGGGGCCCCGCAGGGGGGGGGCTTCCCGCCCCAGCAAGGCCACAGCTGTGGCCACAGCAGCCACCGCCCGGCCCTGCCCCCGGAGACCGGCAGGGAGGCTGCTGCGGGATGTGCTCACACTCACCCTGACACGGCAGGATGCACGCTCCGAGACTAACGAGGGGGGGCCCCATCCTTGGTGCCCCTCATCCTGGGCCCCCCCATCCTCGGCGCCCCCCCCCGCCCCCGCCCTCGGGCAGCTCCCCGTGGGGACAGGCTCCTTGTCACACGCTCGCACACGCAGGGACCCGCCGCAGCTGTCTACACTGGAACCGGCCCAAGGGCACGCTCACACCCCCCGCCGAGCCGGGGCTCCCCACTCCCACACTCACGTGGCCAGTGGGAGGGGGCCGGGACGGCCTTCCCGGGACGTGACAGCTGGGGGGGAGGGGACCGAGGCCCCCAGCCTGGGGGGAGGTGGGGAGGGAAGGAGGGGAGAACAAAAGGGGGAGGGGGCCCAGGGGCTGCGGCCGGGCCAAGGCCTGCCAGGCTGGAGAGCCGCAGGTGAGCCGCGGGCAGTGGAGCACGGGGCCAGACAAAGACAGGGCTGGGTTTTCTGAACCGCTTCCTTCCCCTTGGGGCCCACCGAGCCGTGTCTTGGATGTGGGGGAGGGGGAAGCAGCTCCTTCCTGGGGGGAGCTCAGGGGTCTCTGTGGGCGGGGCCGGTGTCCAGAGGGCTCCGCTGGTGCTTCCTCTGCAGCCCAGAGCCCAGGGGTTTGGCTCCAGTGATGTGGCCACCTACAAGCTGGGGAGGAAAGGCAAGAAGGGGCGGCGGGGAGACCCTGGAGGGCCTGGATTTAAATCCTGCGGGAGTGGGCAAGTCCCTCTGTGCCCTGGGCCTCAGGCTTCCCATCTGTAAAATGGTGGGATCGGAGCAGGGGCCCTGGGAGCCCCGGGTCCGAGACCCTGCAGCTCCCTCCTGCTCCGCATCTTGAGGGCGGCCAATGTCCCAGGGCAGACCCCTGAGGGGCGGGATGCAGGTTGGGTGGGCGCCTTCCTCGGACATCGGCGTGGGGCCTCCCCTCTGAGGAGGAGCGATGGCTGCTCCCAAATATCCATCACTGAGCCCCAGAGGGGGAGACGCAGGAGGTCCCCGGGAGCAGGCAGGGCCGGGCCATAGGGCCGGTGGACAGCAGAGCCAGGACCCGGGATGTGCCCACGGTGGCCGCCAAGGCTCAGGAGGCAGTCTGCCGGCCTCACGGCAAAGGCCTCGGGGGGGGGGGGGGGGGGGGGGGGGGGGGGGGGGGGGGGGGGGGCTGGAAGGGCCAGGAGGTCAGACAACGGGCCCTCTGGCGGCAGGGGCAGGGGCCCGTGTTCTACTCCTGGCTGGCTGCCACCTAGCTCCGTGTGCCTCTGGGTGAGGGGCAGCCCCTCTCAGGGCTGGAACCGACAGCCCTACAGGGAGCAAGGCAGGGAGGGAGCTGCAGAGAGCCCCGGGTGCTCTGGAGCAGAGCGCAGCGCGCTGGGCCTGGGGCCAGGGAGGCTGGAGACCCAAGCCAGCCCGGGCACCCCGGGCACTGCCCCTCTGCCCGCCTCAGCCTTCTCATCCGTACAACGGGGCAAGTAATCCCCATGTGCGAACTGGGTGGCTGCTGGCCGTATCCAAGGGAGATGGGCGGGTGTGCGGGCTCCCACAGGAAGCGGAGGCCAGTGGGAAGAAAGCTCCAGCCTCCGCTTGGCCTTCGCTGCCCCTCGGCATCAGACCTCCATCCCCGGGAGTAGAGGGAGAGCTGGAGAGAATCCCAGCGTCACAGAATGGCAGGGCTGGCAGTGTGGGTGGGGGAAGGAGCACGGAACATGGAAACCGGAGCCGGGAGGGGGCTTAGAACAGGGAATGTCAGGGCTGCAATGGGGGTTGCTTGAATCGGGCTGGCAGGCCCAGGTGAGGGCTGCAGAATGAAGGTTTCTTACAAGCAGGGCCTGGCTCATTCTTTGTCTTCATGACACTTGGATCTCCTAGTGTATGCCAGCACATAGTAGGCACTTACTGGATGCCCGTTTATTGCCTGAGCTGAAGAATTGCAGTAGAATCAGGAGGAGGAAACGGAAGCAGACACTGCTGGGATGGAGGCAGGGGCAGTGTTCAGACTTGGGTCCTGTGACTTGGGGGTTCCTCGGAGCCCAGGGAGCCAGGAAGAGGGGGCACCATTAACAGATACGGGGGAGTCTGGGGGACACGGCAGGGGAGGGAGAAAGCTCCACGTTGGACCCGAGGGGCGGCGGGGGCAGTCGGCTGGGTTGTGGCCGAGTTCTGGACCGATCCCGGGGCTGAGAGTTACCTGCATGAGAGGTGATAACCGAAGCCTCGGGAGGGGATGAGATCACAAAGAGGAGAGGCACCCAAGGACACAGCCACGCGGGGCACCCCATGTAAGGGAGCTGTGGGGCAGAGGCCTGAGAGCCACGACACAGGGAGCAAGGGATGGGGGTGGAAACCGAGGGGGTCCCCAGGGTCAGAGGTCAAGGAGCATGAGACGGAGCTTGGAAGGAGCCTTCTGGGGTCAGGGCTCAGGACAAGAGGCAGCGCACAAGGGCCTGGGAGGGGAGGGAGTCAGGAACCACAATGGCGGCTTCCCTTGTAGGGGCCGAGGGGGAGCCCTGGTTGCAGAGCCCAGCCCTGCGGTGGGTAATCGTGCGAGCCTGGCCAGGAGGGTGGGGGGAGATTTTCTGATCAAAGCGGATCATCCTGCAGTTTCTGCTGCATCGTCAGTGCACTTGTGGGGGGCGCTGCCTGTGGCCCCAAACACCAGTCATGAGCTCCTCTTTGGGAGGAGGAGGCCACAAACCAAATTGGGGGTGCCCCGGGCTGGGAGGGAGACACTCTGGAGCCTGGGCTAAAGGGCGGGAGGGGAGGGAGCCCCGCAGGCCCAGCCAAGCCTTGTCCAAGGCCAGGATCAGGTGCAGAGCAGGCAGAGCATGAGACTCAGGGACCTGGGGACCCTGCGCCTCCTTCCCTCTCTCCTAGGGGAGCATCCTGGCTGAAGGAGACTGTCGTTCTTAGCTTCTTCAGCAATGCACTCTCACATTTCACATTCTAAGCTCCCTCCCAGTTCTGACATCCCCTGTTCTAAGCCCCCTCCTGGCCCTGACATCCCCTGTTCTAGGCTCCCTCCCAGCTCTGACATCCCCTGTTCTAAGCCCTCTCCTGGCTCTGACATCCCCTGTTCTAGGCTCCCTCCCAGCTCTGACATCCCCTGTTCTAAGCCCTCTCCTGGCTCTGACATCCCCTGTTCTAGGCTCCCTCCCGGCTCTGACATCCCCCATTCTAAGGACCCATTCAGCACAGACATTCTATAGCATTTAAGAGAATAACGTCCTCCAGGCCCCTCCGAGAAGTGGCGAGGGAGCACCCACTGAGGACAGGCAGGTTCAGAGTAAGACTCAGGTTCCTCGGGACTCACTTCTTGCAGGCCTCAGAGGCTTGGGAGCGAGCCCTGGGCTTCCCTCGCTGCAGCTTGGGGCCATTCCAGCTCCATGACTGCCGTGCCCCTCCTTCCCCCCCGCCCCTTGCAGGGCTGGCAGAGAGCAGGACCGAACTCGCCATGTCGGAGCTGGTCGCAGAGCCCAGGCCCAAGCCGGCCGTGCCCATGAAGCCCCTCGGCATCGGCTCCAACCTCCTGGGCTATATCGGCATCGACACCATCATCGAGCAGATGCGCAAGAAGACCATGAAGACGGGCTTCGACTTCAACATCATGGTTGTGGGTAAGCGGGGAGGCCACTGGTCAGCTCTGCCCTCTCCGAGTGCCCGGGGCTTCTTCCACGGGGGCCGCCCGGGAGCCAGGAGCGCCTGCACATCCGGGAGCTCCTGGGGGGCCCTTTAGCCTCAGTTTCCCCTTCTGTCCCCACCCCCGCCTCCTGGGCCGGAAGTGGACACAGAGCTCTGAAAGCCGGCTGGCTGTGAGGCAATGGGAGCCCGGCTCCAAATCGTCCTCTTCTCTCTGAGCTTTACGGTCCCTCCTTGGCTCCCCATCCAGGTCAGAGCGGGCTGGGCAAGTCGACCCTCATTAACACCCTCTTCAAATCCCAAGTGAGCCGGAAGTCAGCCAGCTGGAACCGGGAGGAGAAAATCCCCAAGACGGTGGAGATCAAGGCCATCGGGCACGGTGAGTGGGGCTGTCACAGCCAGGCCAGGCCCGGCCTTCCCGGTGCGAGTCCCGGCCTCAGGCTGCCCTGCCCCCCTGGCCACGGAGGAGCTGCCCTCTGGCCGGCTCGGCCTCCCCGAGGCTCCTTCCCCCATTCCGCGGGGAGCCGGTCACTGACACAATTAACTTCCTAACAATTAATCTTGAAACGCGGATCCTGCTCTCCCTGCCCCAGCTGGATCCCCGTCAGTTTCCCCCGGGACAGCTCGGCTTTGATTGGGAAGGATATTTTTATATTTGCCTGCTGGGAGATGCAGGGGATCAGATCTATCCCCTGCCCCGGGTGGGAGGGGGTGGGGGGGGACTCTCCGCCTCAGTGACCAATGACACACATTTTCCAGTCATGATTCTGGCAATATCCGGTAATCGATCCAGCGTTAGGGATACAGTTAGGGATAGGGATCCCCGCTGCTTCTTTCTCCCTCCTCCCACGCAACTTTTGGCAGTCCTGGAACTTAGTCCCAGCCCTTCTGATGATTGACACCGGGCTCAAGCCAGAGTTTTCCTTCCCTGTAAAATGGAACCATTGCTTAAGCCCGAGTTTTCCCTCTATATAAAATGGAAGCCCTGAACCTGTTTTCCCTTTCCTTGAAATGGAAATTGTTTCAACCTCGTTTTCCCTCCTGTAAATGGAAATTGGCCCTTTTTCCCTTAAAATGGAAACTTATGGGGTTTAAAATGAAGGATTTTCAGTCCAGATTTAGATGTGGATGTTTTGTACCGGAATTTCCCGGTGTTTATGGGCCCGGAAGCGATTTGTGAGGGGATTCTGAGTTTAGTGGGGGCGTTTTTGGAGCCTTTCCCGTGTTGGGGACCCTTTCCCACCCAGAATTGCTTTGCCTTTGTTTGGCATATAAGTATCTGGGGGGCGGGGATGTCAAAGGCTTCCTGGGGTGACCCAGAAGGGGTTGGGGCTGCCTCTGGAGGTAGTGAGCTCCCTGTTCCTGAGGGAGTCAGGTAGAGGCTGGATAACCCCTGTTGGACATGTTCAGAGGGGGCTCCGTTCCCTGGTGCCAGTTGGCGCTCTGTAAATGCTTACCTCCTCCCCCATCCGTGACTCCTTTAGAAGGGGAGGGTGATGGGTGCCAGGGATTCTGGCCCGGTCACGATCAAGGAAGGCGCTCTCTGTGGCCTGAAGGATGGCATGGGTAGGGTTTGGAGAGGCCGAGAGGGTGTTCCGGGCCGGGCAACCGCGGGAGCAAAGGCTCAGAGGTGGGAGCTTTCCCAGCAGTCACTGCTGGGGGGTTGGACCAGACGCAGAGCAGGGGTGGGAAGGGGGGCCGGGGCGGGCCCCAGGCGGCACCCTTGTCCTGTCTGTCACCACAGTGATCGAGGAAGGCGGAGTCAAGATGAAGCTGACCGTCATTGACACCCCAGGCTTCGGAGACCAGATCAACAACGAGAACTGGTGCGTCCCCCGGCCGGGTCCCAGGCCTAGAGCCCGCGTGGCGGGGGCGGGGTGTCGGGATCAAGGGCTCCGGGGAGCTGGATCCAGCTCTGATCACGTGGCCCAGCACACAGTAGGGGCTTACTAAATGCTTCGGGCCCAGGCAGCCTGCCAGGCAAGGCCCCTGAAGCCTGAGGAATATGGAGGCAGGACAGGGATGTGGGGGGGGGTCTCCTTCTTTAAGTGTTTGGGGGGCTCTGAGCTGTTCTGCCAAGCCCCTGGGGGTGGGGGAGGGATGGGCAGAGCCCCCAAGGGCCCCAGAACACCCTGATGATGAGGGCGGCCCCAAGGGGTTTATGGGAATCCCTTCTGACCCCGGGCTCTGTGATCCTGGGAGGCTGGGCCCTCTGCGGCCTCCAACCACCCGTGTCCGGCCTCCTCAGCTGGGAGCCCATCGAGAAGTACATCAACGAGCAGTACGAGAAATTCCTGAAGGAGGAGGTGAACATCGCCAGGAAGAAGCGCATCCCGGACACGCGCGTCCACTGCTGCCTCTACTTCATCTCTCCCACGGGACACTCGTGAGTGCCCGTCCCCCCCACCCAGCACAAAGGAGGGCCCGGCCTGACTGCTGTCTCTGGCAGTGCCCACTAGCTCCCAGGCAGTGCCAACAGGAGCTGGCGCGATCTCAGTGGCCACAGAATCCAACCCTCTTAGTTAAGAAGTGGCCAGGTCAGGATTTGAATCCAGATCCTGCAAGTCCTGCTGTTCAGAATAGGTGGCTGTGGGAAGGGGCCGCCTCCCCCACCTTCCCTCATTTGCTCCTCCATTAGACAAGCCTCTCGCCCATCATTGGTGCCCAGGTAGGGCAGTGCAGAGGCCTTTTCTCCCACAGACCACGATGGGCCAGGGTAGAGGGGCTCAGGAAGGGGGCTGAGAGGGGTGGCTGGCCCAGGGGGCTGAGCCCAGCTCTGGAGGGGCCCCGGGCCCCCCTCCTGCCTGAGCCTCCTCCCCTGCAGAACGGCCCACAGCCCCTCAGACACCTCCCCATCCTCCTGTCCCCGGCAGGGCCCGGGGCCCTCACTTCCTGCTTCTCCCCCGGGCCAGGCTGAGACCCCTGGACCTGGAGTTCATGAAGCATCTCAGCAAAGTGGTCAACATCGTGCCCATCATCGCCAAGGCCGACACCATGACCCTGGAAGAGAAGATGGAGTTCAAGCAGAGGGTGAGCCTGCCACGGCCCCTGTACCTCTGCTCTGGCCCCTCCAGGACTGGCCCCCTCTGGGAGGCCTTCCCTGTGAGCCCCTGCCCCCCCCTGCCCTGTGGCCCTCGCGTTTGCCCCTTCCACTGGGGAGCAGTCTGAGCTCGAGGGGCCACAGCCAGGATTTGGGCCAAGCCGAATCCCGCTCCTGCGGCCCCCTGCCCGATGAGGAGTTGAACAAGCTGACCCCGGGGGCCTGTGTGAGTTCTGCCCCTTCTGAGACCCCTCTGCCTTCTGCTCTGTGTGGTGAGGTCCCTTCTGACCCTCGGTTTCGGCCTCTGGCCCCCAGGTCCGGAAGGAGCTCGAGGTCAATGGCATTGAGTTTTACCCACAGAAGGAGTTTGACGAAGACCTGGAGGACAAGACGGAGAACGACAAGATCAGGGTAGGGGCCAGCAGAGTGGAAGCCCCCTGAGGGCAGGACCCCCCCTCCTAGGTTTCTGGGGCTTTAAGACAGAGTGATGGAGGCGGCCTAGGAGAGGGAGCAGATGGACTTGGAGCTGCAGGGTGGAGGGGGAGTGGGGAGAAGTAGCTCCCCCAACCCTGCTGCAGTGGGAGGCGGGCCTGGGCCCCTCGGGGCAAGCGAGGCACCTTACTGACCAGCTATGAGATAGGAACCTAGGCCCTTGGACTCTGGACTCAGGGAGTTCACTGCCCCCCCGGACCGAGGGGAGGGCGCCTCGTGGACAGGACTGGCTGGAGAATGACCTTGAGCCCCCGGCGGTGTCTCCTCTCCAGCAGGAGAGCATGCCCTTCGCCGTGGTCGGAAGCGACAAGGAGTATCAGGTCAATGGCAAGAGGGTCCTTGGGAGAAAAACCCCCTGGGGAATCATCGAAGGTAAGAGCAACATCTACTGACTTTTAGTGGGCACCTGCTGGATGCCTAAAGCTGGGCTGGGAGCTATACAAGAGATATGGTGCCTGTGCCAAGGCTCTGCATATAGTGGGTGCTAAATAAGTGTGTGCCACTGGAGGAAGATGTGTGTTGTTCAGCCGGGCAGCAGGTTGGGGAGGGGTCCTGTCCTCAGGGAGGCTTCCAGTCTGTTAACATGCAGACAGCTGCAGGCAAACCAGCTGGAGAAAAGTCACCCGGAAGGGGCGCCCCGACCTTACAGATGGGGAAACTGAGGCCTCCAGAGCTTAAGGGGCTTATGCCGGGCTGTACCAGCCAGCATCAGACCCCAGACCCTTGAGCACCTGCACTTTCTCCGCAGGGGGGTCATCCTCCCACCAGAGCGCCCCTTGCTCTGACCCTGCCCGACCAGGGTGTGACAGAGCAAGGCCATCTGTCTGTTCTCCTTGTCCTGGATGCCCTGCCACACTCATTGCCACTGGGCCCCCCAGGTCTTTTTCAGCGGGATTGTTCTCCAGCCCCATTCTCCCCAATCTGCGACCGGCAGAGATCTGGAACCCCAAAAGGCGAAAGGGCACCCAATGGCCTAGTCTAGAACCACAGGGTTCCTGACTGTTGCTGGCTGGTGGAGTGACGGGAGGGGGGGCGGTCATTTAGCTTCTCCACCTGTAAAAGGGGTAGCCCCAACCGCCCTGCCTGCCTGCCAGGTGCTCAGAGGTGCCCAGAAAAGAACCCGGGAGTCCTCTGCAGGGTCTCTCCTTGCTGGAGGGGTGGAGCTTGTCCCCCCTCTGACAGGAGAAGCCGAGGCCGACCTCCGCGCCCCTCTGGTGAAGGAGAGCCCCGCTCCCCAGGGCCTTGTTTTTGAAGTCTGATCCCCAAGGTGCAGGAGAGGCAAAACTCAGACCTTGCTCCCAGGGCCCAGAATCTCGGTGGGCAGGCGAGGGCTGTCCCTGGCGCCCGAGTCGTCACGTGGGACGAGAGAGGGTGGTCCGGGGGCACAGAAGTAATGGGGCTCCCAAAGCACCAGACTGAGGGAAACGGGACGCAGATGGCTCCCCTGCACGAGTGAGCCTCAGAGCTGGAAAACAAGTGGCAGCCGTCACCCCGAGGAGGGGCTGGCTGTGAGAACTTGTCTTGGCTAATTATCCCTTCATGATTTGTGTCAGACTAGCAGAATGATTAGGGCTGACAGCAAGGGGAGTCCAAACGGCAGCTTCTGCATGACCTTGGGGTCGATCAGTTGGGGTAGGAGAGGAACATGGCGTCCCAAAGTCTGCCCCGCAGCCCACACGTGGGCCCAGGCTCCCACCTGCACAGCCCAGCTTCAGGCCCCGAGGTTCCTTCTCTAGTTCCTCCTCTCCCAGACCCTCCATCGCAGATGATTTCTCCCAGGGGGCTTCATCTTGTCTAGGGAGGGACAGGCACCGCCTGCCCCTGGTGTCTGGACCGATGAGCTGCCAGTCTTCCCCAGCCTTGGTTTTCTCCCCCGTGACTTTGAGGGGAAGACTCTGAGGTTGTTAGCAACTTGGGGGGTTCTCAGCCACCCTGTAGGCTTTTGGGGGCTACTTTGGTTCTTTTTCCTGAAGGAAGCCATCCTTCTTCTTCCTATTTCCCAAGGCGCTTCCCTGCCCCGAGTGATCATGTTTATTACTGGGCAATTCTATGACTTCTGATCCTCTGGGAATCACAGCTGCATCCTGAAGCACTTGGGGTCAAGTGACTTGCTTGGGGTCAAACAGCTAGGAAATGTTAAGTATCTGAGGTCAAATTTGAACTCAGATCCTCCTGACTCCAAGACTGGTGCTCTACCCACTGTGCCACCCAGCTGCCCCACCTGCCCGTTATTCTTTCTTGGAGCATATATCTCCCAGTCAGCTGGGAAGCAAGAATTTGAAAGCCATTTTTGACACACAGGGCCACAGTTTTCCCATTTTTCTTGGCCAACTCATTTTGACGGCCCCAAGCTTGTCCTTAGGTGGGGCACCACTTCCCTGTGTGTGACAGCTGTGCCATGGCTCAGGTGGCAGAATACAGAAAAGACAGACAATTTTCCCGACTTGCTCTTTGGCGTTCTTTGTTAGAAGTGACTGTTGGGTATGGAAGTTTCAGAGAGGGCCCAGCCAGACTTAATCCATTCTCTCTGCCTGTGAACCACAGCCGCGTGAAAGGACGAGGGACGGTGCTGGACCATGGGCTGGGATCTAAAGTTTGCCATCAATCACCACAGCACTTGGCCTTTCTGAAGCACGGGCCTGTAAGAGATGCTTGCTGACTAGTCGAGATCTAAGTAGTTGACCAAGAGTTTTCCCATCCATTAGCTCATCCCATCTTCCTCAATAGTCACATGAGGTAGAAAATGCAAATATGACTATCCTTATTTTACAGATGAGGAAACTGAGGTTTAAAAGGGAAAGTAACTTGTTCAAGATCACCCAGCTCCTATCCAAGAAAGGAGCCTCAGGACCCTCACCATAACAGACCTGGGTCTGATTTCGGAGGGTCTCTCTCAAGAGTTTTCGGGCCAATTGCCATTAGCATTGGCTAATGGGAATGTCCATATCCTCTTTGTGCTTCTCAGAAGCATAAAGTCTCTGGCTCAAGCGTCCAGAGCAACGTCAATAGCTGACCCATTTTGTTTCTCCTCAAAGATCCTCCTGCAAGCACTCAGGCTAATGAGATAGAAGCTACAGGAGAGATTCCATTTACCCCGACAAAATTGCAGATTCACCAGGGAGCCCCCGAATCATCCTGAAGAGTTTTGTCTTTCTAGGGTTACGAAACCACCCTGCGCGTAGTGGGTGCCAGCTGTCTGGGCAGTCTGGGCGATTCATGGCATTAGTGAAGGGAGAGTCCAGGCAGGCTTTCCAGAGTGCTCCTTCCGATGCCCTACTGTTGCTGATAAAAGCACTGACCACTTTGGTCGTGCTGGGGTGAAATGGATTTCAAGGAAATGGTTGGTTTCAGACCGCATCTGACCACCAGGGTCTAAAGGGCCGTCATGGAAGGAGGGATTAACTGAGTTCTGCTTGGCCCCAGAAGGCAGACCAGGACACGGTGGGTGGTGGGTGCAGAAGAGCAGATATGAGCTTCACATTGGGAAAAATTTCCTCACAGTTAAAGCTAAGCAAAGGTGGACCCCATCAGGGGTGCCCTCAAGCTGGAGGACCAGTGGCTAGTCAGGACCTCTGTACAGAGGAGGCAGCCCATTCTAGGCGCCGAGGTGTTTGCCCGATGTCTCCCTGCTATTCTGAGCTCCCCAAGTAAGGATTACCTGTCTTTGGCCTTCCTCTGTATCCCCACTGTTTGGCACGGGGCCCAGGCTATCAGAAGTACTTAATAAATGCTTATCGACTGCTTGAGATCCTGGGATTCTGTGAGCTCCCCCTCAGCCTTTCCTTGCCCAGTACAGCCCACGCCGATCCCTCCTTCCTGGGGGCTAGAGCTCACCGGTGCCTTCTGTGTTCTTCCTGGAAGGTCTCCCCTAAGGGAATAGGGTGAGAGTATGTCCAATCACATTCTAAGATCCTTGGGGGACAGCTTCTTCAGCCATGGGTTGTGGATAACTGAACGAGGGGGTCGTGAAAAAGTTGGCAGCAATTAAAGGAGTCACAAGTGGCAGAGAAGGCAGAGCTTAAAGCCTGACCGGGACCATGTGTACAGTCACTTCTTAGTAAATACTTGGCTGATGAGTGAATGAGTTAATGAGTGACATGGAGCTCAAGGCTGGGCGGTTATACAGTAATGTGCTTTTAAGAGGTCCCTGGAGGCCACCCTCCCCTTCTGTGGATTAGCTTACAGTAACTTCTCTCTGTTTTGGATTTTCAGTGGAAAACCTCACCCACTGTGAGTTTGCCTTGCTCAGAGACTTTGTCATCAGGTAAGGTCCTCCCAGAAATACGGACCCAGTTTAGTTAGGCCAGTGGAACTGGCAGAGACGACCCCAGCCTCAATTCTCCCTGGCCTGAGCTCCCCCCTCTCCCAACCCCTCTCTGCTTCCCACGAGGATGGAGCCCCAGGGAGCAGGCTGCCTCCGTCCACAGGGAGCCCGGTGGTGAGCCCCATCGAGGGCAGCTGCCTGCCTGAGAGGTGCCCGCCTGGTCCCTTCTCTCCTCAAGGGGATTAGGAACAAGCACTTATGTACACCAGGCTCTGTGCTGCTCTACAAAATTATATATTATACATATTATAATCATAATGATTATAAACATCATTTGGGAGGGGATGTTGGTATTCTCCCCGTTTTATAGGTGAGGAAACTGAGGCAGAAGTGAAGTGGGTTACTCAGGGTCCTACAGCTAACAAGTATCCATGGAGGGGAGGGGGTGTTTCTCTTTCACCCGGCCCCAGTGCCCACTGAGGTGCCAGCCACCAAAGAGTCAGCCAGGGGGGGGTGCTGCCTGCCCTTGATGAAGCCCCCTCTCTCTTCCTGCTCTCCACCCAAGGTGCAGCAGGAACACTAAGGGGAGTCTCTCCCGAGGCCGGAGCCCTGGGCCTGGCACAGTGGGCCTGGCACAGAGGGGAACCCAGCCAGTCACTGACTCCCTCTGCCTGCAGAAAAAGGAGATCTGAGGATCCTGGCTCTGCCCCTGCTGGGACCCTGAGCCTTAGTTTCCCCCTCTGTAAAACCAGTAGGGGAGAGGAGAGCCAGACGGCCCTCTCCAGCCCCAGAGCCTGTGGTCATGGTTCCACAGGCATCCCCTCTACTCAAAGAGCTTGTCCAGTATTTCAGGGGATAAAGGGGGACTTGGGTCTGTCCTCGGGGGTCGCACAGTCTGGTGACAGGAAGTTAGCTAACAACAGGAGCCAGAGGCAGCGCCTGGCAGCTGGCCTGCAGTCACAACACCCGCTCAAATCCAGCCTCGCTCCCTTTCCCGCTGGGGCAGCCCGTGAGCCCAATCCCTTTGGCCGTCCAGCCCGGGACGGGCTGGGAGCTCACCCCCCCGGCTTCCTCTCCCTCTCGCTGCTCCTTCAGGACCCACCTCCAGGATCTCAAGGAAGTCACCCACAACATCCACTACGAGACCTACCGGGCCCGGCGGCTCAATGACAATGGCGGCCTCCCTCCGGTGAGCGCGGGCACAGCAGGCAGCCAGGGCACACGGGATGCCTGTGACTCACCCCGCCCCCCTGTCCTAGTCCACTTAGACATGTGTCCAGCAGCCCCTGTGGCCCCTGGTGTTTGTGGAAGAGCGTGAACCCATGTGATGTGGGTGTTGGGCTGGGTTGTTCTCTCGGCCTTCCCTCCCTAGTGGCCCCTTCTCCATTTGGCTCTTCCCTATAACCCCTCCCCAAATCTGGGTGGGAGAGGGAAGGGCCAGTGGGGCTGCTTGGGACTCAGAGATTTGTGGGAGCTCAGGGATGTGGGCAGCAGCCAAGGCAGGAGATGCTGGGGAGAGCTTTAGGCCTGCGGGCATCTAGGGAGGGCGGGAGAGAATGCCAGCCCTGCACCCGTGTCTTGTCCACTGTCCAGCAGCCGCCATCTGTCATGAAGCTGCCCGCTGTTTACCCATCAGCCACTGCCTGCTCAGCCTCCGCTTCCTTCCACCCTTCTCTGTCTCTCCCCATCTCTTTCTCTTTCCCTTCCTCTCTCCCCCTCTCTCACTCCTCTCCCTCTCTCCCTCTTCTTTTTCTCTCCTTTCCCCCTCCTTCTTCCTTCCCTCCCTTCCCTTTCCCTCCATTCTTCCCTTCCTCTCTCTCCCTCCCTCCCTTCCTTTCTTCCTCCTTTCCTCCCTCCCTCCTTCTCCCTCTCCTTCCCTCTCTCCTCCCTCTCTCCCTCCCTCCCTTCCTCTGTTCCTCCTCTCCTCCCTCTCTTCCCCTTTTCCCCCTTCACTCGCACGGCTTTTCGCTCCCAGCCTGCCTGCATGTAGGGCGCCAGCCTCATTTAGCATTCTGGACCTGGGAGTCAGGAGAGCCAGGTCAAGTCCAGGTTCTGACAGCTGGGGGAGCCTCTCTGTGCCTCGGGCTCTTGCTCCTCTGGGCCCAGGCCCCCCGCCTGCCCAGGGAGCCCCGCCCTGGGCCCCTGGGCCCCCTGTTTCCAGGGCTGGGGTGGCCGGGAGGCTTGGCAGGGAGGCCACGAAGGATCCGTAGGAGAGGAGCCTGGCAGCACTGACCACTGGCCGTGACCTCTTTCTCCTGGTCCGTTCCATAGGCACCTCATCCATCAAATGTCACCTCCTTCAAGGGCTTGGAAAAATAAGTCCCAGAGACGCTAGATTGAGCAGGTCAGTGGGAAGGAGGCCAGAGCAGTGGGCCCGGAGCGCCCCGAGCACCAGGACCCCGGCTCCCGGGTGTCTGGCTCTCCCGGCCCGGCGCCCACTCGCCCTCTCCCCCCATCCCCCCGGGCCCCTCCCTCCCTGTAAGCTCCTGCCACCAGGACTCAGTGGCTGGCTGCCGCCTCCAGGTGCTGATGGCGGCCAGGCCCCAGGCCAGGCCTGTGCCAACAGGGCTGCGCTAGACTGCAGGAGAGTGGGGGCCGGTGAGGGGGCAGGAGCGAGGGGTGGCAGGGAGTCGGGGCTCCCCAGGCCCTCACCCGCTCTCCTCCCCCTCCCCCACAGGGAGAAGGCGTCCTTCCTCCAGCGCCAGCCTCCCCCCGCCCTGCCACCGCTGCCGCCGCCGCCACCGAATGAAGGTCATTTCCAGGCTGCTCCTCCTCCCCCTGCTGCCCCCCACCCCGGCTGCTCACCCTTCAGGGACGAGGTCTCTAGTGCTCTGCCAACTGTCCACCTGCCAAGCTCTGCCCACAGCGGGAGGGAGGGGGGCCGGCGCCATCCTGCCTGCCCCCGCGGATCCCTTGGGGTGCCTGGCTCTGCTGGGCCAGCACCCTCACCTGCTCCAGCTTCTGCAGACCCATAGCCAGCCATTCACCACCTTCTCCAGGGGAAATGGCGCCGAGCCCCCCTCCACCAGGCTTCCTGGGCCGCTCTCCTGCACTCCGGGAACCAGGAGGGCTTCTCCTCTGATTCCTCACCTCCAGGGGTGAGCCCCAGCACGGGGCCGGGGGGACAACCAGGACCCCCCTGTGTCATTGGGGGGCTAGACAGTACCCCAGGCTTGGCTGGCCCAGAGCGTGGCCAACATCCCCCCGCCCCCTCCCCCATGATGAGAAGCCCAGGAGGAGACAAGTAGCCTGAAAGCACATTTTTCTTTATCCTTAACTTAAAAAAAAAAAAAAAAAAAAAAAAAGTTTAGAAAGCCCGTGAGATGTGAAGTTACAGATAGAGCCCCCCCCCCCCCCCCAGTCTGTATCCCTTAGCAATAAGAGGAGATGTCCGTCCCTCCCGGCCCCTACCCCGAGCCCCCGTTAATGTGAGTTTGGGCCTAGATGGGCCTCAGGCCTGTAGAGCCCCGATGCATGAGTGTGTGAGTGTTGGCCGACACTGCTGTCCCGACCGGGTCTTTGGGAAACGCCTGCCCTCTCTCCGGCAGGGCACGGTGGCCCCCGAGAACTGGGGGCCCGGTGAGGGGCCCGAGCCAGCTGGCGGCGATGGCAGCCCCGACCCACCACAAGCCACCCGCCACACACCGTGTCCACTTTGACTTTCTATGTATTGTTTAATTCCACAAAACTTTGCTGTTTGAACAAGAGGGACCTGGTCTGTTTGTTATTTCTTTGCCGCTGACCCTGCCCCGCCCCCCCATCCCCTCACCCTCTCTGGGCTTGCTGTGGGCCTGGGGGTCCTTCATGGCCAAGCCCCGCCCCAAACCTGTCTATATCCAGCATCAAATCTGACAAGCCCCCCTTCTCGGGGTGAGCCCAGCCCTGGCCCAGAAGCCCCTGGGGCAGAAGGCCTGGGCAAGACCTGCCCTTGTCTGTTACAAAGAAACCTGTGAAAGGGCCTTTTAAATCCACTCCCAAGTAAACCCATTCCCACAGACACAAAGTAACAGGGGGGGGAGGGAGCAGCACAAAGTAATGGGGGAACAGCAGAAAGTAAGGGGGGAACAGCAGTAACCAGGGAGATCGGAAAGGCTCATGTAGAAAGGGGCCCTTGAACTGAGCCCAGAGGCAGAAGGGTGGAGGCCGGCCTCTGTTCTGCTGCCCCCCCCCACAAAGCCTGGCCCCTAAGAGGCCTGGTCGAGAAAGGGGGAGCAGCTTTGCGATGCCCTTCTCCCTTCAGGGGGCAGCAGGGGGCTCCAGGCCACTGGCAGGATAGCAGACAACAGGGCTCTGTCCTTGGTCCTAGCCAGGAGGAAATGCCTAGAGGCCCTTGGGCAGGGCAGGGGAAAGGCCCCCGGGGGCTTTTGCTTTGGGTCTGTGGCCCAGGACGGGCCAGTCTGGGCCTCCATCTTGCAGTCTGGGCAGTGGGGAAAGTGTTGCACCCATAGTCTGAGACCAGAGGCTGCCATTGACCCCCTGGGCAACATGGGTAAGTCACTTCCCAGAAAGAACTGGGAGCTGGAAGGGCCTTGGGGACCACCTTGCCGACCCCCTTCCTCTACAAATCCTGCCTGAGACCTGAAAGGAGGGGCCCACCGCCTCACAGGACAGCCTTCCCACACTGGGACAGCTTGAAGCCGCCCCCAGTCTTCTCTTGTCCCCGCTAAGTACGCACAGCCAGCTTCTCCCACGGTGCCCAGAATTGTGCCCAGCTTTCACAAGGAGGTCTGCCACAGGCACAGAGGATGAGCACGTCCTCACCTTCCCTTTCCTCTTAAGTCGACTCACATCGACTCTTCTGGCCACCTCATGGAGCTTGGGCTAGCCCTTGAAGTAGCACCAATAACAAGCATTGATTAAATGCCTGCTGCGTGCCAGGGGCCTGCCCTGCAAGGAGCTTTGGCCAAGCATTTTACATGATTTAATACTCGCTGAATGGAGATGATTTAATAGTAACAGCAAGCATTTATGCAGCACCTACTGCATGCCAGGTGCTTTACATCACCCTGGGAGGAAGGTGCTCCTATCCCTGACTCCCAGTTGATGAAGGCCCAGCTAGCCAGTGTGTGGATTTGAACTCAGGTTTTGCCGCTTCCGGGCACTGTGGCAACCCGTACATTACCGCAGGTGCTTCCTAAAGCCACAGAACAATCCCCTCATTTTACAGAGGAGGAAACCGAGGCAGCAAGGTGAAGGGACAATAAGGGACTGCTGAGCTAGAAAATGGTGAGATGGGATTTGAACCCAGAGCCTTTTGACTGTGGTGCTAATCCCAATATTTTGAAAAGGAGGGAATAAGCACTTACTATGCACCGACTGTGTGCGTTGTGCTAATCCCTGAGGATAATCTCAGAGTAAAAGCCCTGGCTCCGAGGGGCATTGGGAAGGTATTATTAGCCCATTTTACAGATAGGGACGCTAGAGGCCAGAGGAGTGGCAGAGCTTTTCCTAGGTCACAAAGCCACAACACGCCACATTCGAACCCGCGACTCGCCGCTTCCAGACCGGGTTTAAACCGCCGTCAGGCACAGACTGCGAGGGGCGGAGCCTAGGAAAGCTCGGACTGTGACGTCATCGGCCCGGGGCGCGGTCTCCCTCCCTCCCCGTCATTTGCATTGTCCCTCTCGTGCCGTCCCTTTCCCCGCCCAAGGGGCGTGTCCGGATCAGACCCTGCCCCCGGGTGTTCTGGAAACCAGACCCCGCCCAGCGGCCCCACGTGACAAGCCTCACCCTCTCTCGCTCTCTCCACGCGCCTGCGCCATAATCTCCGCACCCTTCACCCACTCGGCCCCCGAGAGCCCCGCCCCTCGCGGAGCAGACCCCGCCCCCTCCCTCCCTTCCCTCCCCTTTCCCCCCCCCTTTGTCCCCCACCCCCGGCCAGGGGCGGCCCGCCCCGGAAGGGCGAAAATGGCGGTGAATCAGCACCACCGAGGACAGCCAAAACGCCGTCATCATCCCGCATGGAGAAAGGTGCGGGGCGGAAGCGAGCGAGTGGGGGGGGGGGAACGGACAGCTTCTGAGCCCGCCCCTCGCGAGCGCGTCACCACGGCAGGCCACACCTCTCTCCCCCGCCAAGAGCGCGTGGAGCGCGCGCCCCCCTCTGGTGGGGAGGGGAACGGAAGCACACCGGAAAGGCGGGAGAGCAGGCGCGCCCCCTGGTGGTGCGGAGGGCGAGGGCAGGGTCAGTTGTGACCGCCTTTATTAAGCTGCTCTCCTGGCTCTGGGCTGACCGCGCGGCGGGGAGCCCCCCAAAGGAAACAGAAACAAACGGGGGTTATGGGAAGGAGGGCGGGCCTGCTCCCGGACACCCGGGAAAGCTTCCGGAGGAGGAGGTGCCACTTACTAGGTCACCACGGGGGGAAGTGTGGGGACAGAAGAACGGCCCGGGACAGAACGGGGAGAGGGAAGGAAAGAGTGGGGGAGGGGAGGGGCGGGGAGGGCGAGGGGCGGGCGGGGGCAGGGAACACTTCTCCAACCGGGGGGCAGAAAGCGCCCAGTCACCCCCGAAGCTTCGTGGGGGCCCCGAGAACCAGCAGGGAGACGGGCCCACCAAAAGGCCCAGGACGCTGGTGCCCGCCTGGTCCCGGGGGCCACCTGCGCATGTGTTGGCTAAGATGAGTGAGAAGTGAACAAGACAGATGAGGCAAGAGGCCCAAGAGGCCCGTTGTTCTAGTCATTTTCTATAACACTTAATCCCATTCTCTGGAGTACTTAATCCAACAAGCATGTATTAAGTGCCTGCTGTATGCACCCAGTTTTTTGTTTGTTTGCTTTTGCTGAGGCGATTGGGGTTAAGTGGCTTGCCCAGGGCCACACAGCCAGGAAGGGCGAAGTGTCTGAGGGCAGATTAGAACTCAGGTCCTGCTGACTTCAGGGCTGGGGCTCTGCCCACTGCACCGCCCAGCTGCCCCGTGCATCCAGATTTTTACCAAACATCCCTATCAATCCCAAAGCACAATGTGGGGAGGAGGATGATCCGTTGGAGCCCCCTTCACTGGAGGCTGGATGCCCTTTTGTTGGGCTACTGGGCAGATTAGGTTGGTCCCTCCTTGTTGTGAAATACCAGGAAAAGGACAAGAGGAGGTGCAAGGGTAGATAGATGACTGTTCTTGCCTTAAGGAATGGAGTAAAAACACAGATAACAGTTATTATCATTCTTGCTCCTTATCCTTCTCTCAGTCATGCAAAGAGGTGGTTTGTGCTTCAAGCATTCCGTCCAGATCCAAGTCACTTGGACTGAATTTCCAGGGAGACATTGTGGAGTCTCCGGCCGGCCATTTTCTCTCGTGTTGCTCTATCTGGGGGTATCTGGGCCCCAGCCTTGCCCCCAACCCCTTGGTGCCCTGTTGGGCCAGCCCGTGTTCTGCCGGGAATTCTTTCCCAGAATGGTGCATGTTCCCCAGGGTGGGGTTCTGCCAGCCTGTTCCAGGCTTTGTTATTTTACTTTTAAGCCATCACATGGAAGAGGGAGGGTCCCATTAGCAAGAGAGGAGCTGAATGTGAACCTGGGCCCCTAACCCTGCTTCTGGCCCTGATTTCTGGGGCCTCCAGAACTGGAGGGCAAAGGGCCAGAGCTCTTGGTATTGCACAAAGCACTTGCCTGCAGAGATAAGCGTCCCGTTAATAAAAATCTGTGACTCATGGAAGACTAACCTAGAGAATCCCTTCTGGAATAAGCTACAAAACGGGCAAGCCCAGAAACCCGTGGTCTAGTGATAAGGCTGAGGCTGGAGGCCCTCTTGGAGCCACGGCCCCAGAGGCACAGGGATGGGAAGGTGACCCTCTGCATGGGGCCCAGCACAGACACCAAATGGAGACAGAAAGGGAGGATTATGAGGGGGAGTTGTGGAGGAGGACATGTTGAGCTCTGCCAAAGTGAGCTGATCCTTTTCCCTCTTTTCCTGCTGAGCCCCCAGAGAAGTGGGGTTCTGGTCTCCCTCCGTTAGAGTCAGGGAGGAGGAACTACCATCTTTTCTCTTTGCTTGTCCCGAGTAGCTGCCCCTCCTTCCATTCATTCCTCCAGGCAGTGAGGCTGTCGGGCCCCCATCGCTGTCTGTGCTCTGGCCATTGCACGTGTCTCCATCTCCAAGGCACTCTTGGTGGGATTTCCCAGAAAGATGATGAAGTCTCTACCTGACACGGTCCCTGGGCTGCTCCAGCTGGGGTTGCATCTGGCCCCTGTCCAGATCTCTCACATCTTCCCTCCCTTGGTGACCTCCCTGCCCTGTGGCCGCTCTCTGACTTGCCGGGACATTCTTCCCAAGATGGTACCCAGGGGCCTGCCCAAGCATTCTGGTTTAAGCCACCCCATGGAAGAGGGATGAGCTTGTTCTGTCTGGGCCTGAGGACGAGAACTGGGCAGATCTGGAAAGGGAAAGCACATCCCCTTTAGCCTGTTGGGAGTGACGCTGCTCCCACGGAGGCAAAGGTTCCTGTGAATTTGGGGTTCATGGGTTACTTCTGTTTTCCTCCCAACGAGCCTGTGAAATAAGTGCCACAAAGCCCATTTTACAAGTGAGGACTCTGAGACCAAAGAGGGGGATGGCTCATTTAGTCGATTAAAACAGGGTCTAGACTCCCCAAATCTGAGGTTCTTTCCCCTGCCTATGACCGCCTGCTCTTAGCGGGGAGAGGGAGGTAATTACCCCCATTTGATGGGCCTGGCAGAGGCAGCTCTGTGGGTAGGGATCCAGCGCTCTCTGGTCTGGGCAGCTCCTGTTCTCACTGTCCTGGTCCCTCTTCCCCATCTGAGGCAAACGCTGCAAGGGAGCCATCGACACTGGCTGCCTCCACTTCCTCTCTTCTACCTCTCTTCCAAACTCTCCAAAAGCTGGTTCCCAGCCTCACGGCTCTCCTGAAACTTCCCTCCGTAGTGACCGGCCATCTCCTGCTGCCTCCCAGACAGCCTCCTCTCAGACAGCCTCTTCTCAGACCCCGGCCTCTTTGACTCCTACCTCCCTGCTTGGGTCTCCCAGAACCCCTCTGACTGCTCCTTCCCAGTCCTGCCCAAGCCTCGCCTCTCCTTTCTCTGTGTATCTTCTCAACCATCGGCTTATTGGCTGACTGCCTCTCCTCAGGTGACTCAGCCCTCGCCCCTCCCTCAGACCCCCAGTCAGTCATCAAGGGACAGATTGTCAGGCCGTCTCCTCCGGACCCTCCCCAGCTGGCCAGCGCCTTCCCAGAACTCAGCGTGGAGCTTCAGCTAGGGCCTGGCCAGAGCAAGGGCAGCAAGACCCTCACCTTTCTCCTCCTGGAGCCACTGAGGTTGTCATGAACTCAGGCTAAGATTTCATGAGCTAGGGAACTCCTGGATGAGGAACGACCCTCTACCTGTGCAGGCTAGTCACTTCTCTGGAGCTACTTTTCTCAGAGAGGTGCCCCACAGCACCCAGCCAACGTGGCTCACGGGCAGAACCCGAACTAGGGGTCAGTGAGCCCAAAACGGAGCTGCCATTGAGCCTGAGGGGACCTGAGATCTGGGGGCTATTTCACTAATGCTGTCCACTGAGACTCCCTGATTCTTTTCACAGGACCTATTGTCTACCCAGACTTCTTGTACTTGTTTGGGTTTTTAAAAACCCAGATGTGGGCTATTACATTTATCCTTATTAACTTTCATATCATTAGACTCATCCCATCATGTTAACCTCTTGAAAGAGATTTGGCTGTTAATTCTGACTTTTAACGGCTCGGTCAGAGAGCATTTATTAAGCACCAACTGTGTGCCAGGTGCCATCTGCTTGTTATTTATCTCTTCCAAGTGTGCTTGACCTGAAAACCTCATTTTTAAACCATGCCATTTTTGCTTTGACCCTAGTCACTATGTGAAACGGCTCAGGGCTGCAAGTAGATCCCCGGGACACTCCGACAGAGACCCCTCTCCTCAGTGACAAAGTTGCTGTCTCAGTTAATTTCAGTTTACCTCTCTTTGGATTTACTGGCCCCACCCATGCTGGTACAACCGAATTATACTCCCATTTCTTCCGTGTCCAGAAGAAACAAGGGAGAGGCTTTGTCAAATATTTGCTTAGAAATCAGGTACCTTCAGCAGGATGCTCTCCAAGAATCGTCTCAGAGACTCAAGCCAAGCGAAATGTTCCGTGTACAAAGTGAAAGAACTCTGGGATGATCAGCGGCGAAGGACTTTGCTATTCTCGGCAATACAATGATCAAAGACCACTCTGAGGGACTTAGGATGCAAAATCCTATCCATATCCAGAGAAAGGGCTGATTGTGTCGGAACACAGATTGAAGCATTCTCTCTTTTTAATTATATGTATATATTAAATATATATGAATTCATATAGATATACGAATATAAATATGTATATATTTATATATAATAAATATTTTAATATTGATATATATACAAATATAAATATGAAGCTATTCACTTTTTAAACTTTATTTTTCTTGAGGGGACTATGTTTTCTTTTACATACATGACTTTTATGGAAACGTTTTGCATAATTTCATATGTCCCTTCTTGATGGGGGTTGGAGTGGGGATAAAGGAAAGAATCGGGAACTCAAGGTTTTAAAAACAAATGTAAAAAATGTTTTAAACATAACAGGAAAAATAAGAATATTAAATAATTTTTTTTAAGAGTGAAAATGCTTAAGTTGTGAACCACACTCAGTTCCCACAGGCCTCTCTCTGGGTGTGGATGACTTTCTTCATCACTGAACAATTGGAACTGGTTTGGATCATCTCATCGTTGGAGAGCCACGTCCATCAGAATTGATCGACATATAATCTTGCTGTTGCCGTGGATAATCTCCTGGTTCTGCTCATTTCACTCAGCCTCAGTTCATGTCTCTCCAGTTCTCTCTGAAATCATCCTGCCGATAGGTTCTTACAGAACAATCATATTCCATAACATCATATTAAATAATCTTTTTTTTAAAATCAGGCATCTGTGGGCCTTGGCCATGTTTAGTGACTCACCATCCCAATGACTGCCCGAACACAGAAGCCAACAGGATTATCTGAACACTCCCAGCTCCCACTGCTTCTCCTTCCAAATCTGGCACCTTCTCTTGTGGCTAACACTCTCTCTCTCCCTTTTTTATTGAAGCTTTTTATTTACAAGTTATATGCATGGGTAATTTTTCAACATTGACGCTTGCATAACCTTTTGTTCCAATTTTTCCCTCCTTTCCCCGACCCCCCCCCCCCTTCCTGGATGGCAGGTAGTCTCATACATGTTAAATATGTTGCGATACATGTTAGATAATACTCTTTTTTAATAACACGTCCTGGAACGTGTCTGGAACCCAAGTTAAGCTCGCCGTTTCTCATCTCAAAATCAGCCACCTGCTTCCCCTTCCAGAAAGTCAAATCATTGAGTGCCCATCACCAATCCTTTGCAAACGGGCTGGGCTTCCCACAAAGATGCGCCCCTTTCAGAACTTTTATTTTTGTCATTCAGCTGTCTGTTGCGTGTGACTCTGTGTAACTCCATTTAGGGTTTCCTTGGCAGAGATACCGCCATGGATGGCCATGGCCTCTCCGGCTCATTTTGCAAATGAGGAAACTGAGTCAGAGTTAAGTGTCTTGCCCAGGATCACACAGCGAGGAAGGTCTGAGGCCCGCTAAGATGACATTTATTGTGGCTGCATTCTCTGCCCGCAGGCTTCCCCAGTATCGTCCCTCCTGCTCCCTTCTTCCTCCCCAGGCCTGGCCCCTCTCCTCTTCCTCCTGCCCCAGATGTGGGTGCCGGTGCATTGGGCTGATGCTAGGGCCATCAAAGCGTCGTTTTCCTTCAGTTGCTGGATTGTCCTGCTGGTCTCTTTGGAGTAATAATCCCGGCCTTCTTCCATCTGCCAGCAGGAGCACCCACAAGGGGCTCCAGCTTGAAACGGTGGGAAGGGCTCTGGATTGGGTGTGGGGAACCTCGGTTTGACCAGAAGCCACCTTTCTTTGTATCTTGGCACCTGGCACCCAGTAGAAGCTTAATGAATGCGTGTTGATGGTCTAACTTTGCCTTCTTTTTGTAGAAGGGTGCCCGCTGTTTCCCAGGACTCCAGAAGTGGCCGTGGGCAGCGTTCAGGCTGTGTGGGACTGGCCCTGTGGTGGAGCTGGGCAGCCCGGTGCCTGTGGGCCCTTCTGGGGCTGCGGGAGCAGTGGAAGAGCTAGATGAGAAGGGGTTGCTATCTGCCTCAGGCCAGGACATTCTCCTGACCTCCATGAGGAGGTCTGCGAGAGGGCACTCTGTCCAGGAGCGTCATCGCCAGGCCCACGTTTGTTGGGGGCTGCAAGCCATAGGATGTGCAGCTCAATGGACGAGAGAAAGGACGGTGGGTGGGGGCTCCGGGGGCAGCCTGAGGTGACCCCAGGCCCTCTACTTCTTCCTGTCTCCACAGTGTTCTGATGCGCACTGAGGATGTAGAGCTGTCCTTCTCCAACCTGTCTGTCCCCAACAATCTCTTCAAGGGCTCCAGGAAGGGAGTGCTGTACCTCACTCAGTACCGGGTAATGGGAGCCCCAGGCTGGGGCCTACCTTGGGTCTGGAGCTGGGGTGGGGGGGCGGAAGGGCCCACACCGAGGTCCCTCTGGTGCTGGAGAAGCTACAGGCCATTTTGCCGATGGGGCCTTGGGGGCAGAGAAAAGTCCAAGTCTCCCCTCTCTGCAAGACGGGGGCCTGCAGGGGGCTGGGCTGTGAAGGGGGGGAGCCACCTGCCCAGGGAGGCATCCGTGTGCGCCGGCGGTCCCCTCCTGAGATGCCGATCCTCTGGGTCCCCAGCAATGCTCCCACCTGACCTTGCGTCCCTTCCTTCCCCCCTGCCTCTCACCTGACCCCCAGGTGATCTTTGTTGCCTCACGCCCCGGCAAGGATACACTCAAGTCCTTCATGATGCCCTTCAATCTCATGAAGGACTATTCGATAGAGCAGCCCACCTTTGGCGCCAACTACATAAAAGGGATCATCTCTGCTGCCCCCAATGGTGAGTACCACCCTCTGTGCCTGAGCCCAAGCCGGGGGCTGCCTCGGCCCCACTGGGACAGCCCCAGCCCCGGGGCCGGCCTCAGCCCCTCCCCGCGTCCCCTGTGTGCATCCCCAGGCCCCTTTGCCCTGTGTGCATCCCCAGGCTGCCCAGCCCCTCAGAATGGGCTCCTTCTCCCCTCAGGGGGCTGGGAAGGACAGGCCAACTTCAAACTGATCTTCAGGAGCGGAGGGGCCATGGAGTTTGGCCGGCTGATGATGAAATGCGCCTCCAACGGTGAGTGACCAGGCCGGGCTGGGAGACGCTGGATACGTCCCCAGGGGACAGGATGGGGCCAGAGCTCTTCTGAGCTCTCCTGATTGCTTTGCCTTTCAGCCTCCCGAGGGCTCCCGCCTCCGGTGACCTTCTTTGGCTTCAGCCCCCACTCTGCCCTGATGATCACTATGTACTCCCGAGGGGCCCCACCGGGCCCCACCCAGGTCATCTACATGGTACCGGCCAGCTCAGCCCAGATGTCGTCCTCCTCAGGTCAGGCGCTCTGGGCCGGAAGCCCCCCACCCATTCTGGGCCCCCCCCAGTCTGCCAGTCCGGGCTGGCCCCTTCCAGAAGGGGGCTGGGCTTTGGAGACGCTTTCATGGCCTCATCAAGCATCGGTCATGGAGGACGATGATGGCCGCCAGCCAGGACGGGTTCACTCTGGGCCCCCCGCATCTCAGATGCCCCGTCCAAAACCGAGCTTTTCCTGCTCCCATTGTCCCCTGTGCTACAGACGGGGCCTCCCCTGGGAACTCTGGGCCATCGCCACCAGGGCAGCTCCCAAATAGCTGCAGCCCCAATAGCAGATGTGGCGAGTCCATAAGTGGGTCACAGGCTGAGCCGTGTGGGAAATCCAGAGCCTGTGGGCTGGGCCGGCCGGATCCGGGGCCCAGTGCCGGCCTTCCCGCCGGCTTTGGGCCCGTCGTCACCTCCATCTTCCCCTCCGTCGCCTGAGCCCGAACCCCCATATCCCGCTTTAGCCAGCCTTCACCCCCTTTGGTACCTAGCTCCGGGGCCCTCTCTCCGGACTCTTCAGTATCTAACCTGCGTGTCCCTTTGGATTATAGCTATTCAGATGTGGTATCTGGCAGCGGCGAGAGGGCTGGGCCGGGCCGGGCCGGGGTCTCCTCGAAGCTGGCCCAATACTGAATGCTTCATAAATCACATTGAATACAATCTTTCTCCTCTTTGTTACCTAGGGTATCCGTTCCCTTCCACCTCAGCCCCTGGATACGGACCCCCTCCCCCTGGATATTCACTCCCTCCCCCTGGATACGGACCCCTTCCCCTCAGATATGGACCTCCTCCCCCTGGATATGGACCTCCTCCCCCTGGATATGGACCTCCTCCCCCTGGATACGGACCTCCTCCCCCTGGATATGGACCTCCCCCTGGATACGGACCTCCTCCCCCTGGATATGGACCTCCTCCTCCTGGATATGGACCCCCTCCTCCTGTATACAGACCGGCTCTTCCTCCCTCAGCCACAATCACTGAGCTTCCTGACTCCCCAGCCCCTGCAAGCCAATCAGAACCCAAAAAAAAAGGTAAGAGAAAGCTGTTTCAAGGGATATGACCAAAGTCTTGTCTAGTGGTCCATGGGATGGGAAAGATGGCCTAACTACGGGCAAGGGGGAGCCTGGAAGCTGCCCTCGGGACCCTCTGGGTTGGGTGCCCGAGGCAAAGTATCCAAGGCCAGCAGGTGGGCTACAAGAGGGTGCCCTTGTGGGCTTCATCCCATTCCCTGTTCTGGCTACAGGCAGACTGAAATGGGACCGTATGGGGCTGGATTCAGAGATTGTGGAGAATCCCTCCCACGTACCCCAGCCCTCTCTGATCTGAAGTCAATCAACAGTCAAGAGGGTCCAGGGCAAGGCCAAAAGTGGGGGATCGGTAGGAGAACTAGTTGGCCCGAGGTCAGAGGGTGACCTCACCTTCTACATATGGTCTAGGGACCTGCAGGGGCGGCAAGACTAGGGACCTGATCGGCCAGCCTAGGAGGAGACCAAAGGAGAGCAGGGGGAGACCCAGTTTGGGGTGGGGGAGCCTCCCCCCGATTTATCCTAGAGGACCCGGGACATCCCACATGTTGGCTAGGAAGGCCCTGGAGCAGAGAGACCTGAGTGGTGTCCACGGGAAACCAGGCCGAAAGCCACTGGGCTCCTTCCCCTAAATCCAAAGGAGCTCGGCTGATGGGAGAGGCAAGGGGGAATGTTTTAAGAATCCACCTAAGGCCCAATGTGATTCACAAGGAAAGATGAATGTCCATGGATAACCCCAAAATAGGGTTTTTTCATGTAACTGGGGGAAATTTATTATTTATTATTATTTTTTTTTTTTTTTAAAGAAGAGGACACTAAAGAAACCAAGAAGTAAGGAGAGCGGTACAGCTGCCATCTTCTAAGGAGAGCCCTTCCCCAGTCCCTGCGAATATGCCCTGAACAGGTAGGGTAGGAACTGGGAACAAGCCCCCCAAAGGGAAGCCCAGGTCATGCAGGGGAAAAGAGCAGCTTCCTAAGTGGGGGAGGTCTGGATAAAGAGCAGGTGCTCTGAGGAAGATCTAGGGATAGGGGCAGGGTGTCTAAGTGGGCCACAAGCTCGGCAGGTCAGCAGCTGGGATGCAGCAGCCGGAAAAGGTAATGAGTCTTGAGATCTGATTTTCAGAACAGGGAAGGGAGAGTCACCCCCCTTCCCCCACTGTCCTCTGCCCTTGTCAGAAGTGATGCCGTGCCCAGTTCTGGGCATCCAAGTTTAAGGTGAACATTAATAAGTTAGGGTCACGAGGAGGACAGTCAGGATGGTAAAGGAACCCGTGACAATAGGAAGAGTGTGTGTGTGAAAGAGAAAGAGAGACAGAGACAGATAGAGAAGGAGGGAGGGAGAGAAAGAGAGTTGTGGTCCTGTCTCTTCTCATTTTAGGCTCTAGTGACTGACTTGCCCAGGTTCCCATGATAGTAAATATCAGAGGCTGGATTCGAATCTGTATTCTCTGGCTCTTTCCGTTGCCCCTCTGCTTGCTGTCCAGGCAGGACAGGAGAGCTGCTTCTGAGCATGTGTGGGCAGTGGTGTGGGAGCCAGGGCTTGGCTGGTGCTGCCTCGGGGCTGGGAGCAGGCACCTGAGGGTCCTCCCCGGGCTGGGGCTGCCCCAGACTTGGCCTCTGAGCTGCCCCCCACTGGGGGCAAGGGAGGACAGCCAGCTCAGTCTCATCACAGAGGCTGATAATTCTCTGTCCTCCCTCCAGGCTCATGGTGGCTCTGGCAGGCCCAGGCAGGCCCGGGCCCAGGCTCCGGGGCTGCCTCTGACCAGGAGTCGGAACCCCGGGAGCCTCCCTGGCTTCTCCCAAGTGAGGCCAGCCGGGCACTGAGTTGTGAATTAGGATGCTGGGGAGCCCGGGAATGAGCCTCCCCATTCTCAAAGTTGGAGGCCTGGCTCCCAAACAGGAGGAATTTGGGGAACGGGGAATGCGCTTCCTCCTGGTGAACAAAGGGGCTGGGCACCTCCCCACCTCCTCGGGCATCTGAGATGAGGGAGAAATCTCTCTCTCTTTTTTAAATTAATGTCCTTTATTGTATCTCTTTCATTTCTGAATATATCCTCCCCTCAGCTCCTCCCCAGAGAGTCAATACTAAACAAAAGGATTTAAAAAGAAAAAAAGCCAGCCAGATGACACATCCCAGCATCCTCCTGATAGTGTATGCAACACTTCACACCCATAGTCCCCCACCTGTCCCCAGGTCAGGAGGGAGGAGCCTTTTTCCTCTTTGGAGGACAAGCTTGCCCCTTAAGTTTCTGCAGCCCTCGGAGCTGTCTGCTGCGTTGCTCCTCCTTCCGTTTATGTTGTCCGAGACATGGAGTAAATCGTTGACCTGGCACTGCTTGCTTCTTCTTGGTCTTCCCATAGTACGGGCTTTTCTGACCGAGTAATAGCCATCACATTCACTTGACTTCCCAGTTCTTTGCTCCCACGAGGACTTTGACATATGTTGGGGGGCTCTTCATTTGGGGTGTTTGCCCAGCACCAGAATCTGTGAGTCAAAGGGTATGGACATTTTAGTCACCTTTTCCCAGAGATTAAGTGACTTAACTAAGGTCACTCAACTAGTGACCATTTGAACTCGGGTCTTCTGACTCAAGGCCCATTGCTTTATCCACTAAGCCAGCCGGCTGCCTTCTTGTAAACCTTAAAGTTCTATAAAGTGCTATTATCTTTAAATATTAAAAAATCTTTTTCGTGGTGGTTAGTAGTTTGCAATTCTTTTGAGAACTGTTCATATCTTTTTTCCCCTTTAGTAGCAGGATTTTATTTTTCCAAATACAAATAAAGATAGTTTTCAACATTTTTATAAAATACTTTGTGTTCCAACTTTTTTCTCCCTCCTTCCCTTACTTCCTCCCTCCCTCCCCAAGGCAACAAGCAATCTGCTGCAGGTTATATATGTGTAATACTTTTAAACTTATTTCCATGTTGGTCACGTTATACAAGAAAAATCCGACCAAGGTGAAAATACTCTGCTTCAATTCACCTTCGGTCTCCATAGTTCTTTCTCTGACATGGATGGCATTTTCTTTTCTTTTTTTCTTGTTTTTCTTTTTCTTTCTTTCTTTCTTTTTCCTTTTCTTTTCTTTCTTTCCTTTTCCTTTTTTTTCTTTCTTTCTTTCTTTTTCCTTTCCTTTCCTTTTCTTTTTTCTTTCTTTCTTTCTTTCTTTCTTTCTCTCTCTCTCTCTCTCTCCCTCTCTCTCTCTCAGAGTTGATCATCATATAATCTTGTTGCCGTGTACAACGTTCTCCTGGTTCTACTCACTTCCCTCAGGATCGAAAACTGTTACTATTTTTGACCTTGTGTCTTGTGGAACAATTCTCGGTTTTATATATTTGATGCAAAGCTACTTCCCCCTTGTTTTGACCCATAATCTTAATGAAAATTCTCCACACGTAGGCCACAAGACTTCTACTCAGGCCATAATCCAGGAGGTTGGGAGAGGAATCTTTTCTCAGTGGGGTAGTTTTCTAAATTACCTGGAACTTTGACAGGAAAGGGAATTGCTTGGTAAATGGGTAGCCCGCTACTAGAGCAGAAATTGGCCCGGAACGTTTGCGACACCCTCGGTGTGCTACTGCAGAAGCTGCAGCCCGATCCAGCCATTCTGGGAAGCAGTTGGAACAAAAATGTCCATATCCTTTGACCCAGAGATTCCTCGGCCAAGCTACTTCCCCAAAGGGGTGCTTGTACCCAGTCATGGATAGTCTCCAGAAGGAAAAAGCAAACAACAAACAAAAAAGGGGGAAATGCTCAGCTTTCCAGTCTCCATACTTCTCTCTCTGGATGCGTGTTTTTGTAGCAGCAAAGAGCTGGAGATGGAGTAGATGCCCAACTTGGGCTTCACAAGCATGGCGGCCGATTGGTATAGGGCACAAATGCTGAGTGGAGGAGCCTGGAGGACTTCCATGAGCTGATGCAGAGGGAAACAAGCAGAGCCAGGGAACGCAAGCATTGGGATCCCAACGGCGGCGGCAGAAAGGTTCACCACACCAACAGAACCCCATCAGACTGAATATTGTGCAATTGCGGCCCCAGAGAAGAGATGAGAAAACGTACCTCCCTCCTTCCCTGCTCTGCAGGGGCGGTGGGCTATGGATGTGGAGCACTGCATACACTGTCACGTTCGACTGAGGAGCTTTATTTTATTGAACGGCTTTTTTTTCTTCCTTATATTCTTATAATGATAAGGGATAACTCTCTGGACGTGGGAAGGAGGAGCATATATTTGGGAATGGAGGTGACAAAAATAAAAATCAATAAAACTTTTCTTTAAAAAAAAAATAAACTAACCCGACTTATTTATTATTGCCACTTCCTTCCTGAATCATGATGGCATTCGGGCTGGCTCAAAGATTTCTCAAGCAGTCCACTGCAGTGGTCCTTCATTTGGGAGGCGGGAGCTTCATTTTGGGTGAGGGTTCAGGCCCCCAAAAGTAGCAGGCATGAAACCGCCTCATCCCCTCAGCCCGTGGCCTATCCAGCTGACCACCAGGCCTGGAAAAATGTCTGAATCGCAAGGAGGGAGAGATGGGATTATGGGAGGTGGTGAAGGACAGAGAGCGAGACCTCTGCTTGTTTCTGATGGGGGTGTGTGTGTTTATGTCTGTGTGTATGGGGGGCTTTGTGGGGCGGAGGGGATGGGGAACAGTTTAGGAGCCACAAAACACCTTTTTGGGGCACGCCTTCCTTGCTTCTGTGAAGATCTGCTATTCCTTCCAAATGACTAGACCTTGAAAACATCATCTCAGACCCTCCCAGACCATCCCCTGGACAGGGCCCAGGTAGGGATGGGCCAGCCTTCATAGCTAGACATCCCTTCTTTTGTTTGTCTTAAAGGTTCCTAGGAGAGGCTGGGAGATCTTCTGATTGAGGTGGGCCTCAGTCTACACGGCTCAGCCCATGTTGGAGGTACGTGTTTCTAGGAACTTCTCTTTAATAATTTTGCAGAATTTTGATGTAATTAGTGCTTTTAAAATGCTGAATGCTAAGAACAAATACATTGGTAATTCATATAATATAATTAATATAAATGTAATGTAATATAATAATAAATAGAATAGAATAGAATCGACTAGAGAGCTATGAATAGTCAATAACTGTGAGATGGAGCAAGGACCAGATTTTTGCAAAGGCACCGGCGTGCACATGGCTCAGTTGACAGTATCCTAGGATAGGGTCACAGATTGATGGGGTAACAGGTGCTGTCCCTTAGTGACCTTTTTACAAAGCAGGGATGATGGTGATAATGACCGAGAGCTTGCTGCTTTAGGAGCGCTTTACAAATATCTCATTTGATCTTTATCACAGCCCTGGGAGATAAGGGAGGTTAAGTGACCAGGTCACACAGCTAACCAGTGTCTGAGGCTGGATTTGAACTCGGGTCTCCCTGTTTCTTTCTCAGAGTTAGGCTAGGCTGAAAATTGGCCACAGTCCCAAGGGCTTTCAATAGCTGAGCCCCAGACACAACTGGCACAGAGTCAGGACACAGTCCTGGGAATCAGGGGAAAGCCTGGCTCTTGGTCACTGGGAGCTTTTAGCCTCCTCTCATGCTTAGTCCTTGTGTCCATTCACAGGAGAGCCTGGTTCGGCACTTTGAGTCACTTCTGAGCGAAGTTAAGGCCCAGGTGAAGGAGCAAACACTTCAGACAAAGATCAGACCGAACAAGGCCTTCTCGGGGAGAAGCGGCAGCTTCGGGGAGGGGCGCTCTGGCCGCAGAGAAGAGAGCCGACCAGGACCGGAACAGAGAGCCAGCTCCGGCAGTCAAGACCGGCACTCTCTTAGGCCCCAGTGGGGAAGGGCTCCAAGGGGCGCACACGATCCCTACACGTGAGCTCAGTCTCTCTAGTCTGTCCTCACTTCCCACGCACTCTGTGTGTCCCAGGGAGTGTGGAGGGTGGGCCGGGAGGAAGTGTCCCTGATAGTGAGAAAGTGTCTGGGGAGGATGTAAAGAGAACCTCCCCTCGGCAGGTGAACTGAGAGACTCACGGGTGGGCCCAGGTCTGGATCTGAGGGGGTTTATGGACCCCCAGGGCAGGGCCACCTGTGGGAAGTGGCCGGTCACACAGGAAGCCCCTCTCAACGGGCTTAAAAAAAAAAAAAGCTAGAATTGTATTGGGTTGGAAGATACTTGGAGATGCTCGGGCAGAAAGTGCCACACACTTTTCATTGATCCTTTGTAAGCTAAAACTCATCTCCGAAGAATCTGCCCTCCCCGGCCTTCCCCAGGCCTCCGGCGCTAACCAAGTCTAAAATCATGGTGTCTACATGAGTCTAGACTAAGCCGACATTTTGGCTGTGCCCTCTCCCCTGTGGAGGAACTTCAGCTCTCCCAGGTCACCACGGGCGCGGGGTGGAGCGTGGCCTTGGAATCGTGGCGTAGGGCATTTTTTCTGGTTCTGTTCACTCCTCTCTGCATTGATCCCCAAACCAGCCTTGTTTGTGGCCCCCTGAGCCAGCAGCCCGGCATGGCCGGGAGCGGGAGAGGAGAAATCCCAGGGCTTTGGGACAGGGGAAGGATGCTCCCCAAGGGCCCTTCAGTGGCCACCCTGACGATTTCTGTCCTGGCCCAGGGGCACGCCTCCAAGCCCGGGAGGACAACACTTAATTTTTCCGTCATTTTCCTAACGGTACCATCTGTTCCGTCTCCTTAGTCTGTCCAGCCCCCATTGTCCAGTGGCACCCGTTTTGTTTCCAATTCCGGGCTGCCGACTCCCATCTCTGCCCTCCTTGGCGCCCACGCATAGCATCTGAATCAGGCCACGAATCCAAGCGGCTTCCCGGATGGCCGGCCCTGTTCTCGTTATCGGTGTCTCATCACCTTACCACACCGGCCACTTCCCTGCTGTTAAAGGGATTCCGAAAGGCAGAAGTCACGGTTCTGTTTCCTACCACAGACACCGACAGGATCGGGCCTTTCTGTGGGGGAAGCCGGACCGGACCAGGCCCTGTCCCTCCCCGCCCTGTGGGCCGAGGGCAAAGGGAAGGGGGGTGCCTGGAGGACAGGACGAGGTTCTCTGTGGTCCTGGCTCCCCATCCCCAGGGACAGAGGCACCTGAGCACTGGGCTCCCAGCTAGGACTAAGTCCCCTGTGTTCTCTCCAAAGGCAGCCTACCTTCCTGGCCACTTCCTGAGGAGGACACGGAGAAGGGGCGTCCCACACCTTTCCTGTTTCACCCAGAGACGGCTGCCCACCCTCCCGGCCCCTCCTCTCCCGGAGGTCTCTCCCAGCACCGGGAGCATGGGGCGAGGCAGCCGGGGGCCAGCAGGTCCCAGCTTAGCCATCACACTTGGGGAGGAAGCTCCGGAGCCACGGGGGTCAGCATGGGCCCGGCCCTCAGTGGGGCTAAATAAAGTGAAGTGAGAGGCTTTAGGCTGGCCAGCCCTTTCCTCGCCAGCGTTTCCCAGCAGAGCCCCCAGGGCTGCTGGGTGCTACATGCAGACAAATCCAGCCCAGACGGGCCAAGAGACATCACCTGCTGCCTCGGTTCCTTTAATGGGTAAAATATAATAGCTCCGCCCCCCCACCCCCCCACCCCCCCAGGCTCCTTGAGAAGATGGAATAAGGTAACAGTTGTAAACTTCGGGCACAGTGCCCCAAGGGGAGTCAGCACTTAATACACGGGAGCTGTTATTAGGCTAGAGGTGGGCAGCCCTCTGTGGAGGAAGGGCCTTTGGGTGGGAGGGGGAGCCCCCTTAGTGAGCCAGGCAGCCATGAAGGAATCGGCAGGGACCCGGAATCCTCCGGCCCGAGGCCCGAATCCTGAGTCCCGAGCAGCCTCCCTCAGGCCCTCGTCTCCCAGCTCCAGGCCCTGGTTGTCCTCCGGCCCATGGGGGGGGTCTGTTTGCAGAGGACCAGCGCACGGCCCAGCTTGTTGCAGGGGATGGACAGGAAGGATTGGAGCGACCCTGCCGAGAGGGCGGCTCTTGTGCGCATGGACCGCTTGTGCCGGCTGGGTTCCGGGACCCCTGGAGGCCCTGCCGGAGGTCACCAGGCCCAGCTGCCCGAGAATGGGAGCCAGGCTGCAGTCCTGGCCACAGACCAAGCTGGAAGCTGGTACGGCCCCCAGAGGGTGGTATCCTGCCCAAGGCTCCCAGGCAGGACTAGAACTCGGCTCCTGGGTCCAAGGCAGCAGCTGTGGCCAGCGCCCCTCCCAGTGCCCACAGCCTGATCTCACTTGGATTTCTTCTGCTTCCAAATGGGGAAGTGGCGAGGACCCCATGGGGCCCAGGAGCGGGTGCCTCTGGGTGGGGCGGCTGAAACAAAGCAGCAAATTTGAGCTTCTATTTTTTGGTTCTAAGTTTATTTATCACATGCCGCTTTAGGCAGCACATTTGATTTTCTGCGGCCCATCTGGTCACTGCCTGAGAAGGTGGCAATGTCTCGTGCCAGCCTGGCCGTGCCGGCCCACAGCACATCCCCAGCCAGCCGTGGCCCAGGGCCGGGCGCCCCGGGCAAGTCAGTGCCCCTCCTGGCGGGCCTTGCAGTCCCAAGATGTGGCCGAGTCCTCCCACTCTGTCCCAAGGGACCCCTCAGAGGCCCCCACGAAAGGGAATTCTGCCCACAACTCCATGGGCAGCTGGCAAAGTGCGGCCGGGGACAGGGAGGCGGCTATGAGCTGCGGCTGCCCACCCCAAGGCCCCCTGGGCATGGGAGGGGAGGACAGCGGCCCCCCGCCGCCCCTGCCCCGAATCAGAGCCGATACCGACGATCTGGTTAAAGAGCAGCTTTATTAGGGTCCAGGGCAGCCAGAGGGGCAGGGGCAGAGCCTGGAGAGCCGCCCCCCGCGCCCTCCGCGCCGCCCTCTGCCTAGAAGGGAGGCAGACACGCACGAATCAGTCAGGCTTCTGAATCACCAGTTGCCGCGGGAGCCGGGCCCAGCATTCGGACCCGGACAGGATGGCGGGGCAGGGAGCGGAGACAGGCGCCCAAGCGTGTTCGGGCCCAGCCAAGCCGTGGCGGCGCGGTGGGCGGTCGCCCCCTTCCCGCGTCCGGGCAGTTGAGGCTGTAAGTTGGAATCCAGTGAAGTCTCACAACCAGGGGCGCTTCTTTCCGACCATGGGGTTCTCCAGGTCCATGATGGGGTACAGGAACCACATGACCACGCCCGACGGGTTGATGACCACAGTGATGTTGGTGTCTACCGTGAGCCCGCTGATGATGCCCCCAGTATAGACATCCTCAGCCTGGCAGGAGAGAGGGCGAGTGTCAGGACAGGGTCGGGGGGACCTCCCTGGGGGGATGCTGGGAGCCAGAGCCGGGGTGGGGGGGGGGGGCCCGGGGACCACAGCCGGGAGGAACACCGGGAGCCAGAGACGGACCCGGGGCCCAGGCCCAAGGCACTCCTCACCTCATACAACACAGAGTCGGTGAAGTTCAGGGCCCGGAGGGAGGTCCGGAAGTGATATGGCATGTCTACCCTGCGGCTGAAGAAGACGATGGCTTTGGCCTTCTTGGACAGTGGGCGCAGGAAGACATCAATCTTTTGTTTGGTCTGCGGCAGAGAAGCCGGAAGCGGCTCAGCACCCACCTGCCCAGCCCTGGCCGGCCTGGGAGGGGTCTCCCCAAGAAGAGGAAGGACAGCAGGGAAGTCTGGCCAAGCTGAACAAGGCTGAGTCCTCAGGGGTGGGCACAAGGCGCTGACTTCCCAAGGGGCCCCCCACGCTGCTCCCCCCCTCCATCTGCGGCAGCCCCCCCGCTGCCAGTGCCCAGGCAGCCTTCTCCTACCGTGAGGACCCTGCGCCCCTGGATGCCCAAGGGGTCCTGGGAACTTAATTGAGCTTGTTTCGAATGTCCATGTTCGAGGCAGAGGGGTGCAAGATTTGGGACATGAAGAGGGGGGCGAAGATCGCCAGAGGGCATTTGGCCCTGGCCTGCTCAAGTCAGGCCGGTTCCCCTGATCAATGGGAGGGAGAGACGGCCCCAGTCCGGGCTGGCCCAGTGCCCTCAGGGGCCCGGCCCCTTCCACGCCCTTTCCATGTCCGGTGCCCGTGGCCAGGCCCCACGACTGCAGCACATCCTGGGTCCGTACCGTCCACCACGGAGAGACGCCTCCCACGGTCCTGATGTCAAAAGTTGCCCACAGGTTGCAGATTTTACGGAGGGTGTGTTTCACCTTGAAATAGGGCCAGGTCAGGTGGGCCTCCTGGTGTGGGAATGGATGACTGAGCCCACCCCCCGTCCTGCCCCCACCGGAATGGAGACCTTTCGCGTTTGCCCCAAATCCCAGGGGCCTCCCTGGTCCCCCTCTGCTGAGGGCCGGACGGGGAAGGGAAGACCCACCTTAGGGGGGAGACCGTCGTCGTAGGCTGGCCAGCTGCAGGAGTAGGCGATGGGGCGGCCCGTGGCATTCAGGGCTCTGGCCATATCAGGGTACCCTGCAAGGGGACAAACACCCCCTGTCACGGAAGTTCCAAGAACGGGGACTGGCACGGCCGGGGGAGCCCCCAAAGGGAGGCCAGCCCTTCCCCCCCCCCCCCCCCCCCCCCCCCAGGACTCCAGCCGTCCAGCCAGCATTCCCGGTCCAATGGGAAAGGCCCGCCCACTGTTTTGGGGTTTTGGGTAAAAGAGTTTTGTTGTTTGTTTGGATGGTTGGGGTTGGGGGGAGTTTGGGGGAGGGAGAGGGTGGGGTTTCGGGGGCGTGTTTGCCCCGCTGTTTTGCCCCGCTGAGTTAATAGTCGCAGATATTGATGGGGGGAAACTGGGGATGGAGGGTTTCCCGCGGGACCAGAGTTCGGAGGTTGAGATAGAAGGGTCCTAGGCCTTTCCAGGGGGTTGAGAAAGGGTTTTGTGCTGGGGGGGGGTGCCCTTTTGGGAGGGGGAGAGTTTTTCGGGGATCTCAGGGTAAAGATGGGGTTTTTAAGTTTAGTTGGGATTTTTTAAAGCAGTTTGGGGGGGGCTTAGGTTTATTCAAGAGAGGCGAACAAGGGGGAGGAACGAGTTTGGGGGGGGATTTGGGGGGGGGTTGGGAGGGATTTTTGGGGGCAAGAGAGCGTTTCTTAAAGGGAGAGAATGAGGGTTTTCGAAGCTTTCCTGTTTCAGGGGGGGTTTCGTGGTGAAAGAGGGGGATGATGGGGACAGGGGTTTGGGTTTTGGGGAGGGCCCCAGGAGGGCAAATTTTGTGGGGTTAAAGGTTAAAGGATTTATTTTTTTTTGGTTTTTCCCTTTTCTTTTCCTTTCCGTTTGGGAAAGATTCCCGGGGCAGTTTCCCCAGAGTGGCCCTTAGGCCATTTTAAGAGGGGAAAGAGGTTGGAGTCAGAATTTTAGACTTTCCCGCCCGGGATGGGAGAATTTGGGAGTAAAGGGGAGGGAGAGGTTGGGAAGGGGAGGTTGTTCTGTGGTGGGGGTTTTAAAAGGTTTAGAATGTGGGGGATGGGCAGAGTTGGGGGGAGGAGATGAGGGGTGGAGAGCGGGATGGGGAAAGGGGGGGGGAAGGCCCTGGGAGTGGGATTTCCTGGAGGAAAGGGGGAGGGGAATGGGTCATTCCCTGGCTTTCGGGGAGCTTTGTGGAGGGGGAGGGGGGCCCCGTTCCCTTTGGCAACGGAAGGTGTGGGGGTGTTTGGTTTTCCGGTTTTTGGGAGGGGGAAGTTTTTTAAGAGGGAGCCCCGCCAATGGGGAGCCCGGGAGGGGGGGGTGAGGGGTACCGGAGGGCCCCGGGGAGACCCGCCCTTTGCCCCTTTTCCGAATTACCCGTCCCGTCTCCCTAAAGGGGGAGGGTTTCTGTGGGGGTTTTGGAGGTGGGTTTTCCCGGGGGGAGGAATGGGGAAGGGGATGCCCATTTGATGTTTTCAGACATGGGGCCCATTGGGGATAATTTTTCCAAAAGGTTTTGAAAAATTTCAAATTTGGTGTGTTTGTGGAAGGGAGGGGGTAAGTCCGGTTCCCAGGGAATAGATAAATTTGCCCCTGGCCTTCCCCCGAGGTAAGCTAGTTTTCCGGATGAGGGGGGTGGGCCAGCCGACGCTCCCAGTGGGAGTCTCGACTAGGGAAGTTTAACTTTCTTTTCGGCCTGGGCTACAAAAGGACTGACAGTCGATGGGGACTGTAAAAGGCAGGTAGAGGAAAGGGGCTGGGCAGAGGGCCGCTGACCAGAAGGAGAACCCAGCAAAGTTCCCAGCACCGAGCGGGGGTGAGCCCCCCAGTGAAGGGGAGCCGGGTGGGTTCTGGGAAGGAGCCTGGCCTAAGGCACCAGAAGCAGTCCCGGACCGTGCCAGTAGCCAGGGGAGGTGGCTGCGGAGTAGAGGGAGGGAGCCTAACGAGGGCTTGGAGCGCCCAATAGAGGATTGTATATCTGAGCCCCAGAGCAATGACCAGTGGGATCTATCGAGGAGGTTATTGGAAGAAGAGCGGCAATAACATTTCTTTTTATATAAAATTGAAAAATAATATTTTTCCAATGACACAGAAAGATGGTTTTTAAGATTCATTTTTGTAGGATTTGGAGTTCCAGATATTTTTCTCCATTACCTCCCGGATTAAAGCCCCTGGTAAGATGGTTTCAAAGTCTTTTATTTAAATGTTGGAAAGAAAAAGGAAAAAAAAAAAAAGGGGGGAAAAGGCATAAACCCCCAAAAAAAGGGCAATGTTTGCTTTGATGGGTTTCCGTTCCATAGTTTCTTCTGGTGTTAATTTCCATAAGTTTTGGGAATTGACTTGAATAATTGAGAGAAGAGCCCGTAGAATGACCATGTTTGGGTAGATGATTCCTGGTTTTGTTCAGTCCCTCGAAAAGCCCTGCCTTTAGGCCGTTTGAAATCTCCCTTGATTGTTTAAAAAAATATTCCTTAAATTTAATTTTGGGCCGTTCCCAATGATGGCATTGTTTCCCTGTTTGTACTAGGAAAGGGCTTTAAAAAAGTTGTGCCCATTGGGTCCTTTTTCCCTTTTGGTACTTTTAATACGAATATGTTGATTTGAGAGTTTCAGTTTTTTTGTTTTTTAGTTTTTCCCCCAAACCCGCCAGCCTCCACTTCCAGCCCACAATCCTCACAGGGTTCCGCAATACCCTGGGGGCCCCTTCCTTTTTCCCATTCTGGCCTTCCCTTTGTGGAGGGGTTTTGGGTCTGTCCTTCTCTTTCCCTATCCAGTTGGGAGCAAAGGGTCTTGTTGGTTTCGGGCCCTAGGGAGGGGGGCCACCTTGTTTTCCCTGGTGCCTTCCTTTGCCTCCCTTCCGCCGGCTTTCCACTGTCCGGGGATGGGGGGCTGGAGAGGCGAGACCTAAGATCCAAAGTCAAGGTAATGGCCCGCTTCCCCTTCTGCAGTCCCTGGGTGGAGTGTGGAGTGTGAGTTTGGGATGGAGGGGCGCTGCCACGTAGCTCCTCCGGCAGATGCAGAGCCTGGCCTCCTCCTCGTGCTCCCCTTCCCCCTCTGCTTTTGCGGTGGGTGGGTGGGCAGCAGGAGCATGCTGGGTTCCGGGCCTGGGACCCATTCCCCAGAAGGTGGTCCCAGATCCCTGGGGTGGGGGCCAAAAGGGAGAGGGAGGCAGTGACACGTGGCTGGAGTCTGCAAGGACTTGGGAGCAATGGGGGCTTGAAGAATCACTCCCCTGGAATCCCAGAGTTAGGAGGGACCTTGGACAGGGCCAGAGGGCGAAGCCCCGGGTCCAGCCTGGGCTTTACCACCTCCTTGCCTGTTTCCCCTTTTCTGTGCCTCTGTTTCCTCCCCCGAGGCTGGGCTGGGTCATCTCAAATTCTAAATGGGCAGACCTATAATGTAGTCTCCCGATGTTTTGGATCCATACCGAGGTATGGTTGAGTCTAGGAGAGCTGGATTCGAATCCTCCCTCCAACACGTGACTGTGGGCAGAAAGCCATTTCACCTCTTCATCTGCAAAAATGAGGGGCTCGCTTGGACTTCTTCCACTGTCACTAGCATTTATTAAGTGACAACCACGTGGGGGGCCCTGCGGATGGAGGGACCAGTGACGGCAGCAGACTCGGTGTTTGGACCACCTGGGCCCTGCCACCTTCTGGGGCTGCTACTGCCCCGTCCGCTTTCAGAGTGGGGATGGGCTGGGGTCGGTGTCCTCCAGGGGGCCGAGCCCCTCTGTCCTCCCTGTCCCCCGCAGCCCGGGCCACCGGCTGGGGGAACAGGAAGGTGCCTTTTGCTGCCGGACCAAAGTCTGGATGTCGGCTCCAGCTCCTACATCCTGGGGAAATTGGGCATTAAACCCCAGCACCTGACAGCCCCCTCAACGTGCTACCATCCCCCCCCATCAGGCTGGACGCTTCTCGAGGGCAGGGCCCGGGTTTGCCTTTGTGTTCCTAGCCCTTGGCACAGAGACTAGAGCGGGTGCTTCAGTTTTGGGGAGACCCTGCAATACCAGGGCACATCCTTCAGCCCTGAGTGTGACAGAAAGAAACCAGAGATCTGTGCCCCCATTTCCCCAGAATCTCTAGACTCTGCAGGAGATGAGAATGTCCTGACCAGAACATGGTTGCTAGTGAGGGATTGCAGTGTTCCCTTGTTCTGCAGCCCCTGGACCCAACACTCAGTTTTTTTGTTTGTTTGTTTGTTTGTTTATTTTATCAGCCCCAGCCCTAAAAGGCAGAGAATGGAGACTCCAGGTTGTCAGAGATGGAGACAGCCCATTTTACAGATGGGGAAACCGAGGCTGCCAAACCTTCTGCTCCCAGGAGAATGGGAGGGCTCCAGAGAGGAGGTCATAGGATTCTAGGCTGAGTGCTTTGAGGAACCAGAGGAAGCAAAAGTCCTCTCCTCTCCCTTCATTTGACAGAAGTGGAAGACCGGGTCGGAGAGTCCAAAGCAGTCTTGACCTAAGCAGGTAGGCCCTAAACACTGATCACTCTGGTTCTCTGAATGTTGGACAATCCTGTCCCATCCCCCCCCTCTCCCCCCCGCCCCTGTCCCCATCCCTCTGCTTTCAGGTCCCTCCTGGACTTCTAGTCCTGACTCACTTCCCAGTTTGGGCCCCAGTAAAACAAAAGGTTTCACCTTGATTTTTGTAAGCGAGACTTCCTTGATCCCGTTGATTTTCCCATCATCCCAGTTTCTCCCATCTCTCTTCTCCTTGCCCTTCCGAGAGCAATGTCTTGTGACGGAGTGACAGACACCACCAGCAGCCCCGACATTTGCTGCATCAAAGCACAGCTTTTGGTTTCCATGAGCCCGGCCTTGTTCTCCAAGGGCTTACAATCCACGTGGGCAAATAAATACAGTGGGGGTGGGATGGGGGCAGGGTTAATCCCACCTTTACACAAAGGGCTCTAGGAGAATTTAAGTGAGGAGGGGGCTACAATAGAGAGCTCACACATTGTTTTCCGCTCTGCCTTTTGGGATGTCATTCCCAGAATCCCTGCTGAAGGGGATTCAGGGGTTTCCAAACCTATTGCCTAATTGGACAGATGGAGGAACTGAGTCCTAGAGAGGCTGAGTGATGGGCCTGAGCTCCCAGAGCCAGGACTGGGCCCCAACTCTAAGACAGGCCGGAGGTGGGCTTCAGACGGGGTCCTTTAGGTGTGTGGGGGGGCTGGCATCAGCACGGACACCTTTGTGGGGAGGGGCACGTCCGGCTGTGAGTGCAGCCAGCCCCGGCCCCCTTACTCAGGGCTTTGGGCTTCCCCCACTTCCCCAGGGCCCTGGGAGTCGGTGCCATGAAGCTGAATGAGCAGAGCGTGGCCCACTACGCCATGAGCGGCTCTCCTGCGGACCACGAGGGCTTCCTGCGCCGCTGCAGCACCCCAGGGGGCCGCCAGCCCGCGGCCCCTCGCTGCTGGTTCGTGCTCAAGGGGAATCTGCTCTTCTACTTCGAGGGGCAGGAGAGCCGGCCGCCCCTGGGGCTCATCGTGCTGGAGGGCTGCACCGTGGAGCTCTGTGAGGCCCCCCAGGAGTTCGCCTTCGCCATCCGCTTCGACGCGCCCGGGCTGCGGCCCTACGTGCTGGCGGCCGAGGAGCAGGAGGCCCAGGAGGCCTGGGTGAAGGTGCTCTCCAGGGCCAGCTTCGGCTACATGCGGCTGCTGGTGCAGGAGCTGGAGGGCCAGCTCCACGAGCTGCAGCTGAGCCTCGCCTCCCGCAGCTCAGCCCCCAGGTCTCAGGCCCGGGCCTCGGCCGGCCCCCCTCCGGATCGGCCGCCCCCCCAGCCGGAGGAGGGCGGCCCCTCGGCAGAGACGGAGGGAGACGAGGGGGCCGCAAAGCCCCCGGCTCCCGTTGGCCGCCGGCGCCCGGCAGAGAATTGGGCCTGCAGCCCGGCCTGCCTGCCCCTCAACGGGGGGGACAGCCCGGTGTCCCCAGAGACCTCCTGCTTCCCCAAGCTGCACGACTGGTACGGCCAGGAGATCATCAATCTCCGCAGGGAGTGGCTGCAGAGCAGAGCGCTGGGGGGCGGGCTGTGAGGGGCCGGGACCCCCCAACTCCCAAGCGCGGGCCTTCCCCACACACACATTGCCTGTGGGGGCCCGGATCAGCCCAAGGGAGCCGCCCCTCCCCCCAGACTGCCACTGCCCCTTTCCTCAGGACACAGAGCTCGGGGTCCTCAGAAGAAAAGTCCGCCAGGAAAGATGGCTAACGAATGGCTGGGTGGCCAGAGGGGGCCCATTGAGCAGCTCGGAGCCTCAGTTTCCCCATTTGTAAAAATAACCAGGATGGGGAACAAGTCTGAATTATGTAACAGCTGAACATGACAGGAGCAAAAGGATAACAATGAGACCCTTTAGCCTGGTGGCTGGGGCTTGTGACGACCCTTTTACAGATAAGGAAATTGAGGTTCGGTGGAAGGGCTGAAGTCTCCCCTCAGAGTCAGCGTCCCCTTACAGAAGTCCCCAAGCCCCCGGCCTGTCTCCGCCGCCCACTCCATCTCTCTGGAGGCGGCGGCGGCCGTGCCCGAGTTCGAATCCAGCCTCAGCCCCTGTGTGGCCCGGCCTGCGGCCTGCCTCAGTTTCCCCAGCTGTGAAGCTCGGTAACAGCGCCTCCCCCAGGTGGCTGTGACTTTCCTTCTGGAGGACTGTGGCCATGGCCCAGGGGCACGAGCGCCGACCGCTCGGGGCTTGGCTCACTTGCTCCCCAGGCCCGCCGGGCCGGCTCCTGGGCCGGGGTCTCCTCTGTCATAGACCACCTGTAAAGTTCTTCAGAAGCCCCCGGAGTGTCCTTGTGTCCTTGTCCTGAGCCCCTCCCAGCGCCTCCCGGAAGTGGCAGGGCAGCGGGGCGGGGGGCGGGGGGAGGAGAAAGGGGGGAGGGGGAGACCGTCTCCAAAGCAACTGCCCAGCCTCCTAAGCCCGCCGCCGCCGGCACACAGTAGGTGTGCTATAGATGCTCCTTGGCCCTCGGGAGTGACTCCAGGCCTGGAGGGGCCCAGAGCCAGTGCGGAGGCTCCATGGAGGGGAGTCCGGGTCTAACCTCCCGCCTGCGGGGGCGGGGGGGGGGGGGGGGGAGGGGTCGCTCTCCTCCGCACCTCTGAGAGCGAGCACGGCCTCGCGGTAGGAAGCCCGGGCAGGCGGCTCCGAGGGGCGGAGCACGTGGGGTCCCCCGGACTGGGGCCCGCCCTCGCAGGGGAGACGGCTCCGGGATCGCCGACCCTGCCCGGGCCGCCCATTCCAGGGGAAAGATGTAGAGACCGGGGGCGGGGCGGGGCGAGGACACGGAGGCGCGGAGAGGCGGGGACGCCTTCATCTGTCAGACCAGGTCCCCAGACTCTAGCGGGCCCGCGAGCATCTCCCGCCCCGCTGGGCCGGGCCAGCCTGCAGCCTCAGTCTGCTCCTCAGAGCAATGGGCGACCCCGGGGAGCCCCGCGGCTCAGGGTGCGGGACGGCGCTCGCTGACGTCACCACGCGCCTAGGACGAACTCCGCCCCGCCCGCCCCCCTTTCAGGAGCGCGCCCGCTCGGACGCGCGCCGGGGGAAGGTCCCGGAAGCTCGCTGGGGCTATCGCGAGAGCCGAGGGTGGGCGTCTTCCGCGGGCACCGGCTGTCCGGCTCCGTCCGTCCGCGAGGCTGGGGAGAAGATGTCGCTGGGAGCGTCTCGCTGGCTGGTGGCGGCGACGGCCGCGCGGAGCGGCGCTCTCGGGCTCGGGCCCGCCGCGCGGAAAGCCGGGAGCGGCCTGGGGCAGGGCGCGGCCCCTTCGCGATCGCTCATCGCTACCCGCAGCGGAGCCATCTTACCCAAGCCGGCTAAAGTAAGCGAGGGGGCGGGGCGAGGCGGAGCTCCGGCCAATCCTAGCGTCTGGCCGCGCCGATGGGCGGGCAAACTGACCAATGACGGAGGCCTCGGGGCCGTCCCGGAAGCGGCTAAGGGCGTGGCCAGAGTCGGGATCGCGGGGGAGCGGGAGGGCGGCGCCCTAGACTCCAGTCGCTAGTGGGGGGCGGTGACCCCTCGGGCTGGGGCCGCGTAACCCGAGTTGGCGGCGCTTTTCTGTCGCCCCGCCCCCGGGCTGTGCTTCCGACCCAGTCAGGGCAGGTCCTGGGGAGGGGGAGAGTGCGGGGGCCACCCGATGCCCCCAAACGAGAGGGGAGCGGGGGCCAGAGAGGAGAGCGCCCGGTGGGCACGCGCCGCCGTGGTCCTGGGCACTGGAGAGTGCGCCCTGCGGCGGAGGAGGGCGAGAGAGGGGGCTGTTTTAGCCCCCCCCAGAGGCAGTGGCTGGAGTCCGGAAAGGGGACTCGGGACACTGGGTAGATGCGGGCTCCTGGCTGAGACTGGTCACCGCTGCCGGCCTCAGTTTCCTCCACTCTAAAATGTGCATAACGGCAGCATTGGAAAAGTAGGTGCTTTGTCAATCTTGGCCGTTTTCATTGTCCCCCTTCCCGCAGAATCACTTCATTTGGCTCCTGGAAAAGGGAAGGACGGTCCGGATTCTCAGGGAGGGTGAGGAAGGTCTGAGTGCAGTGACCCGTCCTGCCGGCCCCAGACAGAGCCCTGTCCCGTGTCCCCACCCCCAGCTTTGGCTTGGGAGGTCAGGGGTCAGCCTCAGGGTCCCAGGCCCTTTCAGAACCATTGCTGGGCTTGGCTTCCCTTCAAGCCAGGCCTCTTGCTGACCAGCGGGCCCATGGTCAGAGCTGAGCACCAGCAGAACCCCGTTTTAAAGCCCCAAGGGGAGGGGGTCATAGGAAGCCACCCTGAGGGGCCCTCCTTCCTAGCAGCTGGGCACCGTGCCCAGAGCAGAGCCTGCCTGGCGGCTGTCCGTGTCCTCCGTACTTGCCAGAAATGGGCATGTTTTTAGCCTGGGGAACGCTTTCTTGCACCCCCCCCCCCAAATGTTACTTCCTGGCCTTTTACGTCCTCGCTCACCTGGCTCCCAACCTGGCTTCCCTGTTTGTGCAAGGGTGAGGAGCTTGGGGGGTTAGCAGCCCCCTTTTGGACCTTCCTCTGTGTCTTATGTCCTCCAGATGTCCTTCGGCCTCCTCCGGGTCTTCTCCATTGTGATTCCCTTCCTCTATGTTGGGACACTCATTAGCAAGAACTTTGCCGCCCTCTTGGAGGAGCACGACATTTTTGTTCCAGAGGATGACGACGATGACGATTAGTGGGTAAGACTCGATTTCTCCCGCTCCTCCGTGTGGCTGAAGGGCAGGAGAGCTCAGAAGAGGCTCAGCCCGCACACTTCTGGCCTGCCTGTCGGGGTCTGGATTTAGATCCCGTCAGGGGGCCCTGGGCAGATCTGCCTTCGCAGTTCCCCTTAGTGTGGTTATGAGGCGTTCTGCGGAAAGCGCCTTGCCCACCTTTACAGTGCCATGGAAAGGGGAGCAGCGTTGGGCCGGGTTGTCTGGAGACACCCGGCTCTGGGGAGAGGGACTCGGGTAAAGCTCGAGGGCTTGACTTCCTCCAGGCCAGGGCCTGGCACAGAGTAGGCCATTGATGGATGATGGACTGAGCCCGTCTAGAGCCCCACAAGATAGAGAGGTCAAGCACCCTCATCACACATGAGGAAACAGGCTCCCAGACTTGGCAGAATCACACGGCTACCAGGGAAGCATCAAAGCCCTGCTCCAGGCCAGAACTTTTCCTGTTCCCCACCATCTCCCAGCCACCCAGTCCAGCCTTCTAAGGAGGTTAGAAAATGCCTGCTTCACTGAGGCCTTCTGAAGTGCTTAGTGCAAGGCCCCACTTTACAGATAAGTAAAATGAGGCTCAAGAAATTAAAGAACTTCCCTCCTGCCACATGGGTAAAAATTGGGAGCCAGGAATCAAGTCCTGAGGATTCCTCAATTTAATGGTTTTTAAATTATTCTAAAGAAAATAAACATTCTTCCCCAGAAGAGAGGCCTGGCTTAACTGTTAATGCAGGAGATGCAGGAGGTCATGTGACATGACTCCATGTTGATCCCAGGCTGGACCTTGGAGAGGGGAGCTGGAGAAACAGGTGGGCTGGGGCAAAAGGTTGGGCAGCTGAGGGGGTGTTCCCCTCCCCTCCTTCAGGAGCCCCTGAGCCTTTGTTAGAGGTTGATTGGGATATCATGGCCACCAGGCAGTGGGACAGGGAAGAGCTGACAGTGCCGCCTCCTCTAACCCCAGCTCTGTTTTATGCCGCAGGACGCCCCGGCCCCCTGAGGCCCCAACCGAAGCCTCTGTAGCAATCATGCTCTTTCTCCAGAAGCAGAGGGGCAGGGCACCCACCCTCGGCCCTCACCTCCCTTACCGGCATCCCCGCATGGCCCAGTGGACGTGGCGTGTGTCCATAGCCTCGTTAGCCCAAGCCCCTGTGCCCTCTGTGAAGGCCAGGCTGCGGCCCCAGAGCACTGAACTAGGAATAAATAGCACTTTGTGACCCAGGCCAGGCTGGGGCTGTCTGTGTGTGTGCCGTCTCCTGGGTGATGTCTGGGAGTCAGCTGCCGGCTGCTGACTGGAGGGTCAGGCAGGCCCCGGGTCCAGGAGCACAGAGGGGGGTCAACTGTGTGGAGATGGAGGGGGGAATACACTGCCTGCCCAGGAGGAAGATATGGGTGGCAAGCAGAGGGCCATCCCGGACTAGCTTTTTATGGCACCCTGTCTTCAGCTACAGGAGGCCGGGCACCCTCTGGGTCAGGCCAGAATCCTGGGGGGTTAGCCTCCCGGCCCTGCAGGCCTTCAAGAGGAACTGATTTCTTCCTTGGGATCAAGGCTACATGGGGGATGGGACACCTTTCTCCCTGACGTAGGAGCTTACTGTTCATTTGTAAATCCACCCAGATCCCAGGCTCTTGGAGCTTTTCTTTCTGAAGCCATTCTTTAAAAAAATCCATGCATCTCATGGGCAAGTTCCCTTGGCACAGAACCAGACACAAGTTTGACAGTTTCCTTTATTCTCATTTAATCTCTTGTGTCTCCATTCTCATATCTGAAAAGACAAGTCTGAGTGGTATTGAAAGCCCACTGTTTCAGGTCCTCTTGTTTTCCTCCAGTGTCTCGCACCGGTCTCCCAGGAAAGCCACTGTACCAGGCCTGCCTTGGCAACTGGGAAGGGCTCATCAGCAAGAGGTTAAACATCTGGGGACCGTTGTTATGGCTGCAGCAACTTGGTTAAGCTGTCCAAGTCATAAGGGAGCCCCTGCCTCAATGAAACCTGCCCTGGAACAGGAACATGGTGGGGACTTCTGCGATCTTCCCCTCCTGGGAGAAGGAGCAGAGGACAGAAGGCAGACATTGCAGAGACAGAGCCCAGGGAGGGGCCAGCCCACTATGGGAGGCCTTTGGACAGGGGTGGAATGCTGGCAAGGGGAGGGGAGCCCCGAGTTCCCTTCCCACTCTGATTTTAAGATCCCTAAAAGTTAGCCACTCCAGGGTCTGACAGGAGGGCCTGGCCGGTCCTAATTGCCAGCACCCCAGCCAGGAGCACCAAGTGATGCAGGAGGGGGGACGGAGCAGGCCCGGCAGGCCAGGCCCATCCAGGAAATTCCATCACACAGAGGTTCCACCATAGAGTTTATTTTCAGTATCAGAATTAAATAAATGCGCCCCTTTCTGGAGTCTCATCACGGGTCGTGACCAGCATAGAACTTGGAGAGGAAATCCTTGGGTCTTGGGGCTTCCGTTTCATGGAAGAACCTCATGACGTGGGTTCGCTGCTTCCAGACTTTAATCGTCTCCTCCAATTCCATCTTTCCCTGCACAGGGAGGGATGGCATCAGTCATCCGGCCTCTCGGAATGGGGGGTTGCCGGTGGCCAGGGAAATGCTCTTCTGACACGGCCCACACAGCCCCCCTACCCTGGCTCGCACTGGCTCTGCCTCACAGCCCCGTAAAGACAAGGAAGAGGGATGATGGGCCCGAGGGGTCCCAAAGGGAATGAGCATCAGGCTCACCAGCTCTCCTAGCCCCCTCTCATCACCAGACCTCACACCATAGCCTGGAGACAGCCCCGATCCAAAATGTGTCACCTTGCTATCTCCCAACCGATGGCTCGCTCTCTGCTGCGGTGGGTCCTAATGTCCAAGGCGGCTGCGCTGCCCTCCCTCCCCCCAGCCCTCCATGCAGCTGCCAGAGCGAGTGTCCTGCAGGAGGGGGCCAAGACCCGCCTTCCCAGCCCACCCCGGGCCCTCGGGCTTCTCTTGGGGACTAAGGCTGAAGGCGGCCTCTGCTTGAGATGACAACTGAGATGGCTAAAGGGGCCCCGCAGGAGGCCCGCCCTGACCGCTGCCCCTCAGCCCCCGAAACACTTTGTGGTCGCCCCTCCGTGTTTTTGCGGGGCAGAGGGAAGGCGCCTCCCCGGGCCAGCCACGTCCCGCCGCGGGGTCCCCATGGCTAAGCCGGGGACGGCGGCACCATTTCCCAGGGATGTGGGACATCCGGTACCTTAATCACCAAGAGATCCACCACCCGCGGGTCCGTGACGTGCGCGTTCTTCATGAACATCTCTCGGACTTTGTCCCGGCCCTGCTTCACCGAGATGTCCAGCTGGAAAAGGTGCACTGCGAGAAGCGGCCCGGGTCAGGCGGCGGTCCGGCCTCACGGCCCAGGGCCCCAGCGCAGGCCGGCCCCCCCGCCCCTCCCCCCGACTCCTCAGAGGCCCAGCGCGGGGCTGTCTCCGGCCTGGGACACGAGGGAACCAGCCCCGCGTGCCCCTCCTCCTCTCAGTCCGGTGGCTCCCGGAGTTGGGGGAGGGCCGCCCTCTGCCGGGGCCCCGGGGCCCTGGACCTGCCCCGTGCCCTCCCTGTGACTCCCTACCCCGCAAAGTGACGTCTATCCTGAACCTGTTGCAGGGGCGGGGGAAAGGGAGAGGGGCCCAGAACGCCGGGCCGAGGTGCTCGATGGGCCCAGGGTTCGAAAACCACGAGCGCCCCAACTGCCTGCGTGACCCCGGCCCCGTCCCGTCCTTTCCCCGGGGCTCTTTCGCTGGGGAAGCCGCGCCTCGGCTTCCCCGCCAGGAGAGGGGCATCCCCGCGGGGCCACGGGACGCGCGTCGCTGCCCCCCCCCTCCCCCCCGCACAAACTCACGGCCTGTCCCTTTAAGAGCGGCGGGATCGCGACCTTGAGCGCCCGCCCCGCCCCCTCCCCGCCGGCCGGGCCCTTACCGGTGGTGGGCACCTCCCGGTACCAGGCCCGGTACAGCTCCCGCACCCGCCGCTTGGCTTCCTTCAGGTCCCGGCTGAAGACGGGCTTCACCGCCGTGCCCACGGCCCCCGACGCTACCGAGGCCGCCCGCCCCACACCGCTCGCCGCCATCTTGGCGTAGCCGCCGCTAGCTCCGCCCTCGAAGGCGGGGAAACGTTCCTCCAGGCTCGGCCATTGGCCGCCGCGAGCGCGAGGGTGGAAGAGAGGACCGAAGGCAGGTCGGCCTCCCGGCTCTCTGATTGGCTGTTGGTTCGGAAACCGCACGCTCCCTTAGCCGCAGGTGGGAGGAGCGATGAGAAGCCAGCTGGACCTCGGAGTTCTTTGATTGGTTCTCAGACCAGGACGGGGGAAAGAGAGAGCCGTTGAGGCGGCGTGCGCATGCGCCTATGCGTGACGCCACAAAAAGGGCGTTGGGGTATCTGTGTGAGTGTGTGTGCGGCTCGGAGCGCCCGACGGGGGGCGCTGCTCTCGTCCGGATCCGGGCACGGGTGGGAGTGGGGCATTGCTGTGGTGGCCCTCGGAGCGCTCGTGCAAGGGGAGACTGAGACCCAGGGAGAAAGCGGGATAGTTCAGAGGACGCGGGCCGGTCCCCTCCTTTCTTTTTTGCTGAAGTAATGGGGTTAAGTGACTTGCCCAGGGTCCCACAGCCAGGAAGTGTGTCTGAGGCCGGATTTGACCTCGGGTCCTCCTGACTTCCCCAGCGCGCTCTCCACTGCGCCCCCTAGCGGCCCCGCCCCCCTCCTTTCACAAATGGGGAAACTGAGGCAGGGGCGGATCCCCGTAGGGCCGGCTACTCACGGGGGGGGGGGGCGGCGGAGGCCCGGGGTCGGGCCGAAGTGGAAGCAAGCCGCGGGACTCAGGTCGCTCCCCAGGCCCTTCCCCCTTGCCTGCTCTGTCTCCCGGAGCGGGCCCTGCTCCCGGACGTCCCAGGCAACGGGCCCGCCCTCAGGGAGCTCCCCTTCCAGCCAAGGCGGGGGAGGACAAAGGCCCCGTTGCCGAGAGAGCGAGCCGGTCTCGCACCAGTGAGCGGCCAGAAGGTGCGGGCGAGGTTTTCGGGGGAAGCCTATGAAAAGGGCTCCGAGTCACCGGGGATGAGAGAAGTGCAGAGTGAGCCCGCTCCGACTGGCGGGGATGGCGGGGAAAGTGATGCTGCAGGGGCTGCGGGGGCGCATCCAGCCCTTCCGGGGGGAGATGGAGCTGGGCCCGAAGTCGTCCAGCTGTGCGCCCCCTGCGGCAGCGCTGCTGCCGGGCTCATGGAGATGCTAGAGGGCGAGGGGCCTGTGCGCGCGCGCGCACCGACGTCTGTGGCCGCCCTCTTTGTAGTGGCCAGGAGCCCGAAGCTGAGCGGCGGCCCGTCAGCTGGGGAGCGGCTGAATGAACCGTGGCATAGGGATGTCATGGAGCACCGCTGTTCTGTGAGAAACGACCAGCGGAGGATGCCCGAGGGCCCGGAGAGACCGGCACGGACTGATGCCGAGGGAAACGAGCAGGGCCAGGGGGTCGTCGCACACGGCAACAAGAAGAGATTCTCCAATATTGAGATGATTCAAACCACTTCCACTTGTTCGGTGACAGAGAGCCGTGGGCACTTAGAACTGTGGGAGCTGAGCGGGGAGCCCAGCACAGCACTCTCACTCTTTTTGTCGTGGTTTGCTTGCATTTTCTTTTTCTTTTTTTTGCTTTCTGATCAGATTTTTCTTGTGCAGCAAGAGAACTGTATAACTATGCACCCATATATTGGATTTAACATGTGTTTCTGCCATGCTTAACATATATTGGAGTATTTGCCATCTGGGGGAGGGAGTGGGGGAAGGAGGGAGAAAATGGAACACGAGGTTTGCCAGGCTCAATGTGGAAAAATGACCCATGCATGGGTTTTGAAAATAAAAAAAACTTCAATAAAAAAAGAACATAACCTCGATACGGGAGCAACGTTGTCCACGTTTGTATGGCCAGGGCTCATCTGGTGCCTGGTGCGGAGCAAATGCTTAATAAACGCTGTGTGTATGTGTGTTATCTATTGCTTGATCTACCTGTTTTTTGTTTGTTTTTTTTCCTTAGCCATCTTCTCTAACACTTGTGGGATATTCAGGGAGAACTAGCACCTCAGGCTTTGCTGAGCCCTTTTCAGGGCTCTCACCCACCTTTGGCGGGCGCTCACCCAACTCTCCCCTGCGGCTCCAAGAAGCTGCGGCTTGTGGGGCCCCCATCCCTGGTCCAACCGTCTCAGCAGATGGATTAGACAAGACTGAGGGGGGCCACAGAGCCTCAGTGAGTTGGGGGGGGCCGCCCCAAGCATGTGGAGACGTCCCCTGGGGGAATGGGTAGTGAGAACAGTTTCTAAGGGCCATGAAGGCGGCCGAGGCGGGCGCCACGCTCAGACATTGATGCCGACTCATGCATCCCGGGTCACCGTTGGTTAGCCCGACTTCTGTCCTGTCACAGCCTTGGAGGACTCGGGGAGAGAGAGAGGCCGAGGTTCTGGCGGCTCTGGCTCAGCCCAAGTGACATCCGTGCAGCTGCTCGTGTGCCTGTCTGTCCGTCTCTGTCTGTCTGCCGTCCGGGTCTCTGCCCTCTCCCCACACTGTCGTCCTTTCCCCCTCACTCTCCTCATCTCTTCTCTTCTCAGTCTCTGTCTCTTCCTCTATCTTTGCTCTCCCCGTCCTCTGTCCATTTTGTCTGTTTGTTTCTCTGTCTCTGTTGTGTCTCTCTCTCTCTCTCTGTTCTTCTATCCTTTCTCTCTGTCTCTGTCTCTCGCTCCCTTTTGTCTGTCTCTCTGTCTCTGTCTCTTTCTCTCTCTCCCCTCTCTCGGCTCGTTTCACCATGTCTCTCACTAAGCAGCCCAGGCCACGGTGCTCTTGCCCCTCTGACACACTAAGGGCTTCCTTTGGGGGGGACTTTTTGCTAATCGCCACGAACTCTCATCACTGTTTCCCTGAAGGTGTCACACACCCTTGTGGCCCCACAGCCAGTGGCTCCATGTCTGTTCAGGTGACTCCCCAAGCTCCACACCCGGCCTTGATGCTCTCTCCTGACTCCAGGCCCGCCTCTGACCGGTGCATCTCCTGCAGGCCCCGGACACACTGGCCCCTTGCCCTCCCAACGCAAGAACCAGCGCCCCGGACACAGGGCAGGGAGCCGCGGGCAGTTCTCCGGAGATGTCGTGGCCTCCCTTTATCGGAGGGTCCCGGCCCAGCCCCAGCTTTCCGCTTTCCGAGTCCCTTGGAGTTAGTCCGACGTGGTTTCGGCTGCTGCTCACTCAGAGATTTCTTTGGAGAAAATGTTCTGGGAGCTTCAGGCTTGGGTTCAAATTCTGACCCTGCTACTTGGTGATCAGTTAAGGGCCTGGTCCCTCCAGTACTGTCCAAGACCTTTTTCTTTCTCATCCATAAGATGAGGGAGCCGATGTTCCTGCTCTAAATCCGGTTCTGGGCTAATGATTATGCGGCCCTGAGCCCCGGCGCTGAGAACTGAGAACGGTGTGTGTGTGGGGGGGTGCGTGCCCTCCCTGATGGCCCAGGCCCCTGGCCCCCCTTTCTGGGAAGCCTCCCCCAGCCATCCTCTGCTAAGAGTCCCACTGTCCGGCCTGGCGAGTTTTCAGGGCAGGCACACGGTTTCCCCCCAGACTGGCAGCCCCCCCAAGGGCAGGGACAGCCCTTTGCGCTTGGGCAGGGCCTGGCACCAGATAGTGAGTAGATGCTTATCCCCCTCCCGGGCTGGCCCGGGCCTGTTTGGCCCCTTGCTGAGCCCCCCCCTGCTGGTGATGAGGGTGCCCTGTCACAAAGCCCCCCCGAGTGAGGTCACACTGGGGCCCACCCTGGGAAGGGCAGCTCCTGGGGAGACTTCAGAGGCTGGTCAGTGAAGAGCCGGCCACAGAGATTCTCCCCCAGAGGCCTGGCGTTTGGAATATGGTCCTGCCCGTGCTGGGCGGGCCGGCCCGGAACTAGAGCCCGAGAGGAGCCAGGGGGAGCCTGTCAGTGCAGGAGCTGACATGCCCAGAGAGTAGCCCCCAGTCTCCGAAATCACTGAGACCCAGCTCAGGGTGAGCAGCCCCGGGGCCCCCCCCAGGCCGTGCCCTGGGAAACCCCCCATACAGCCCCTGGGTCTGCTTCCTGGGGGCTGGCGGGGTCCTGTCCCAACGGGAAACTTGCCACTAGCCAAAGACAAAGCCCCCCCCCCGAACCTGCCCCCACTGTATTCTGAGTCTGGGTTTCTGGCCAGAGAAGGGCCCTTCCCCTGCGGGCTCGCTTCCTCCGGTGGCCATGAGGGGCTTGGCCCGAGGAGCTCCGAGATCCCTCCCAGCTCCCAGCCTGCGAGCCGATTCAGGTCATAAACCTTCCCAGGAGGGGCGGCTTCGGGCCCAATTCTTTGGGCCCTTAAGTGATAGCGAAAAAAGGGCCTTTGGGCTTAGAGCAAAGAGACACAGGGAGTCCCACGTCCTGCTGTTAGCTCTGGGGACCCCGGGCCCCCAGCCTCAGTTTGCTCATCCAGAAAATGGTTACATATATATATATATATTATTATTATTATTATTTCTGTGTCCCTTGAGACCTTCCTTAACCCCAAGCCACAAAGTCTCCTAACCCACCCAGCTAATGCCGCCCCATGATCCCCCGCCTGGCTGAAGCAGGACTCTCCCAGACGCTGTGAGCCATTTGGGAGCAAGAACTGTTGTTTCTGGGTTTCTGTCCCTTGTCTTTTTGAGTTCTGAATTAGTGCTTGTTCACTCATTCATTCAATCATTCATTCACTCACTCATTCATTCACTCACTCATTGATTCATTCATTCACTCATTCATTTGTTCACTTGCCCCTGAGATGCCCCTGCAGGCCTGGGAGGCCAGAACTGCACTATTGTCACATTAATAGTAGGATTTCCTTTTTTTTATGTATAAACCCATTTATCCCAATGCTATCATTTGATAGATGAAGACAAAGAAGCTTCATCGAGGTTAAAGTAGAAATAATAGAATTTCGAACTCGGCAAAAGTCGGCGGCCATCGCCCGAGTTCAGTGTTTTCGGGGGGGGGGTAACTGGGGTTAAGTGACAGGCCTAGGGTCACACAGCTAGTGTCTGGGGCTGGATTCGAACTCAGATCCCCTGACTCTTACCACTGCACCACCTGCGACCCCAATTCTCAATAAATTTTAAGTGTGAGACCCTGAGCCTGAGAAGGTTGAGCATCCCTGGACCAGGCCTCGTTGCCCCCGGGCTGGACCCTTGCGCCTGGGCTAACTTCTTGTTCTTCCCTCCCCAGACTGAAGATGGTGCTGATTTTGTGTTGCCCAAGAGAAAGGTAGGTGTGGGGCAGAGCCAGGTGCCGCCCTCCGAGGCTGGGAAAGAGGAGCCAGTGGGGCACAGTGGGCCTGGGGCTGCCCTTCCTCATCTGTAAAATGGGCGCTTGGGGAGGACCCGGTGAGGGGGTGCCCAAGGCAGATGCTGGTGAGCCTAGAGCTCCAGAGCCCTGAGCTGGGAGGATGAGGGAGCTGCTAGAAGTTCCCCAGCCTGGGGGGCCGCCCAGCACTAGGGGCCACACGGCAGGGTCAGGGGCTCTGCCCTCGGGGAGCCTGAGGAAACCAACTTCTCTGGCAGCCTCGGTTTCCTCATCTGCAAAGCTAGGGGATTGGACCCAAGGACCACCAAGATCCCACCTGCTCCACATTTTGGGTCTGAGGCAGGAGGCCCAGCCAAGACGCGTGGCCCAGCCAGGGTTCCAGTTGGGGCTGGGGGGCTGGGGGAGGCACCCACAGCCTGTGGGGCGGCGGGCTTACTGCTTTAGCCAGGGGCCCCAGGGAGGCTAGAGGCCCTCCCTGTGCCCTGAGCCTCAATGGGTCTGTCTGGAAAATGGGAGCAATAACACAGACCCCAGCTCCCTCCCTCCCCCTCAGCCTGTGCGGTGAGAAAAAAATGGGCCGTGGGGATTCGTCCCCCCCCCCAGACCCTCTAAGGGTAGCAGCCGACACAGCCCTAGCTCAAAGTGGGGGATGAGGTGCCATTATTAGCCACTTACTGTAAACTTGGCCCTGGGAGGGCAAACCACTATTTTACAGTCGAGGAAAGCTTAAGGCCCAGAGGGGGAAGAAGGGACGTGCCCCAGGTGACACCCAAGCTCTCTGGCTCCCAGCAAGGCAGCCTTTCCCACCGCTCCCCAGCAAGAGCCCTCCCCCCGGGGCCCTCGGTTCTAGGGGGGGGGGTTCCTTGTGAGGGAGTGCTGATCCCAGACGGGACCCCTTTGGGGAAGCCTTGGGGAGCCGTGTGGCCACAGGGCCCTGGACAGAGCCGGGGGCTCACAGGCTTTCCAGGGCTGAGCCCCTTCCCAAGCTGCTCTCGGGCCTGGCCCAGGAAAGGGGGGTCATGGCCTCCCCAAGTGCTGAAGCCGCCCTGAGGGGAACGGCACTCGAGGTCCCTGGCCAAAGAGAGGGCCCATTTGGGGTCTGAGGGCCTCCCTGGGCAGGTCACCGAGGACTGAGGAGGCCACGGCCCCTACCCCCCCCGTGGGGTGTTGGGGGCAGGTTCGGGTTGGGGAGGGGGAGTGTGAGCTCAGCCACGGGGTCTCAGCCAGCTTGTTCTCTCTTGCAGAATTTCCAAGTCCCTATATGTGATGCAGCTTTTTATTCTGGCAGGTAAGGAAGCCTCCCCTGCCCCAGGAGTCCAGGGCTCCTCTCCCTGGCCCGGCGGCCCCACAGGCGGCAGGAGGTGGTCTGGGAAGGTCTGGGACCCCAGCCCGGCTCAGGGCTGTCCTAATCAGCTGCCCAAGCAGTGGGACGGGGAGGACTCCCGATAAATGACGCGATCTCCTAGAGACAGAAACCGGGGCTCAGGAGATGGAAACTGAGGCTCAGGGAGACAGGAACCGGCCCTGATTTCTAGCATTAACTCATTTCCAAAGTATTGATGTTCACATAGGAAATTTAACAGCTTCCTAGAAGGTCTGGAGCACTAGAATAAACTGCCAAGACAGCTAATGCAGTGACACACTTAGTAACATTTTCTACGTTATTTTAAGTCCAGAGATGAACAGCACAATAAATCAGGCCTTGATTTCTAGCATTATCCCATTTCCAAAGTGTTGATGCTCACACAGAAAACTTAACAATCAGCTCCCTAATGGGTCTGGAGCATTAAAATAAACGGTTAAAACAGCTAATAAGCCAAATGGTCCTGAATCATCCAGGCCAGTGGAAGATAATTCTACCACCTCAGATAACTGACTGTAGGTCCTGGAGGACACGTGAGTCTATAACTAACCAAGGGACCAGATTTTTATCCAGACACAGTGTCCTTAGCTGGGGCTAACATGTGGGAGGGACCAGGACCCGGGCAGCTGGTGAACTGGGGGCGAGGAGGGACAACAATCCCCAGCCTGAGCTATTTATAGCAGGAGAATGGTCCACAGAAAATGCCCTTGAATTTCATCTTGGGTTAGGAGCCAGGACAGGGGCCATCTTCCCCAGGAAAGAGACTCAGGACTTCCAGGTGCAGTCAACTGTTTGTGAATTCCCTCAGGAGGGACCATTCGCACGTCTCCTGGCAGGCACTTCACAGTTTCTTTAGCTTTGGAGAGACCTAAGGCATCCCCAGCATGGCCTGCCTGATAATAAAAGCCTTCCGTAGCCTTGTCACAAATACCTGCCTGAAAGGGGGAGCTTCTGGAGGGTGGTCAGTCTTGTCCCTTGGCTTTCCTAGTGTAGCACAGTGCCCGGCACACGGCAGGCATTGGGTCTCACTGCAGCTGGGCAGCCTGTGGGAGCTTTCCTGGGCGCCACTGGCTGAGCCGCCTTGGGAAAAGGTTTCCCCTTACGAAAATGAATGTGTCCTTTCTTTTCCTGTTTTCCCCCACTTTTATGGCTTTTCCCTTTTGCTCTGACTTATTTCTCTTCCAACAGGATTCGTAAAGAAATATTACTAATATAATGTATTTCTTTACGAATCATGTTTTATTATATTATATATAATAGTTAGTACATGTAAAAATATAATAAAACATGTAAAAATGGAGGTTGAAAACTATATTATACATGATAACAAAAAGTTAATATACATGTAAAAATATAAAATAAAATATAAAATAATAATAAAATAAAAAATATATAATAAAACATATATATGAAAAAAGAAGATTGAAAACTATGTATGCATTTTAAAAGTTAATATGTGTGTAAAATATAACAAAACATGTAAAAATGAATGTTGAAAATTATATATTTAAAAATTAATATATAAATATAATAGAACATATATGTGAAAAAAGAATGTTGAAAATCATATATGGTATTTTTTAAATTAATGTATATAATAGAACATATATGTGAAAATGAATGTTAAAATTATATATATTTTAAAAATTAATATACATATAAAATACAATAGAATGTATATGTGAAAAATGAATGTTGAAAATTATATATATTTTTAAAATTAATATATATAAATATAATAGAACATATATGTGAAAATGAATGCTGGAAATTATTTTAAAAAACAATATATATAAATATAATAGAACATATATGTGAAAAATGAATGGTGAAAATTATATGTGGTATTTTAAAAATTAATATACATGTAAAAATATAATAAACATATATATATGAAAAGTGAAGGTTGAAAACTGTATTATATATGATATTTTAAAAGTTAATATGTGTATAAAATATAATAGAACATATATATCAAAAATCAATGCTGAAACTATTTGGAAAAATAAAACATTGAGGGGAAAAAAAAAAACCAAGCAATAAAGAAAAGGGTTTTTCCTCTCTGTGACCCCGGCAGGCGGGTCGGTTTCCCTTTCCCAGAATTCTGTCTTCCTCAGCAGCCGTCTCCGGGTCTGATGCTGGGTTTGGGGGCCTCTTGACAAAGGCGGGTGGGGATCACCGGTCGGTGAGACCCCCACAGGGGCAACGACTTGCTTCTCTCTCTGCAGGCATGGTCTATTACTTCTTCCATGCAAGATCCGAGAACATCTCTGAGGATAACTTTGGGATTCTGGCAATCTCAAAGGTAAGGGCGGCGCCGCTGGGGCAGCTGGGCAAGACTGGTGCCAGTCTGATGGGCGGGGACCGCATTAGCCGCTACTTTCTCCAAAGTGCCCCATCATACAGAGGAGAAAACTGGGGCACTGCTTGTGAGGTCCCTGGGTCCCTGAGGCTCATTTGTGGGTGACAGGGTGAGCGAGGGGGTGCACTGGCGGCCCGGCCTCCCTGAGGGGCAGGGGTCCTCCCACCGCCGCCTCTTTCTGAGCTTCCCTCCTCTTCCTCTTCAGTGTGTAGGGGAGACCTTGAGGCCTGTGTGGGGGCCGGCAGATAAATGCTACCCAGTGACCCAGGTAAGAGAGCATCCTCCCCCCTTGCAAGGCCCTACCAAGTCCCCAGGGGCCCTACCTTGCCTGCCCGGAGCCTGAGGAGGGGAGGGGTGAGGGATCCCGGGACTGAGCAGGGAGCATCAAGGCCACCTTGACAACCTCATGTCCCAGGTGCCGGGACCTCCAATTGTGAGGGGGGGGCGAGGGATTGGGCAGGGGGCGGTCAGGCGGCCCCAACTTCGGCCCTTTTTGCGGTTTTCCCACAGAATCACAGAACCGAGAACCGGAAATGGAGAGCAAGGCCGGTGAGCTGGGCGGGCTGGGCGGGGGGCCCACCGCTGGTAGGATCCAGAGACTGTTTGGTTACTCTCCCCATTTTACAGATGGGGAAACTGAGGCTCAGGGAGACATTAAATGACCACCCAAAGTTGCGTAGATCAGTATATCACAGACTTTGGAGCTGCAGATCTGGCTTAAATCCCAACCAAGTATTAAACACCCTCTGTATTCAGGGTTCCTTAGCATCTGCCAAGGGTTACAGAGAAATGAAAGCAGATGCAGTCCCCGTGGCCCTCAGTGTCTATCATTAGCCTGGGTCCAGGGAGACAGAGCCTGGGGAGACTATAGAGATTAAAATTATCCATCTACAGTAAGAGACTGAGCCAATGGCACTTTGTTAAAGGGTCCATGGGGACCATGGATAGAGCCTGAGCCCTGAAGTCAGGAGGACCTGAGTTCAAATCTGGCCTCAGACACATAACACTGCCTGGCCATGTGACCCTGGGCAAGTCACTTAACCCTGATTGTCTCAGGAAAAAAAAAAGAAAAAGAAAAGAAAAAGACAGGAAAAAAAAGAAAAAAAGGGTCCATGGTCCTGTCCAGTGGAGCGGACCTCAGATCCTCCTCGTGAAGGCCGATTTTATAGGGCCTAGAACAATATACCAGGTAGAGACCGAGCCCACAAAAGTGTCAGCAGGCGGCCTGGGGGCAGCAAGGCGAGTCTCCACAAGACGGGCGGCTTCCCCACAATCTGGGCGGGAGCAGGCACAAGCGTCAGTGACTAAGTGCTCACAAGCCGGCCCCGGGTCCTAGGGGACCAAGGGTTGGTCTGGAGCTACAGAAACGTTCTGGGGACTTTCACGGAGCTGTCACCTCTGCAGCCCCTGGAACTAGAGGGAGGAACAAGAGACCCAGGGGAGCTCTGAGAGGGACGGACAGGTGGGCGGGAGGGCAGCTGGGGGGCCTGGAAGCACAGGGGCAGCTCCGATCGGCCAGCCCCTTTCTGAAGACAGGCTCAGCTTGCGGTGCCCCCTCAGGGAGGGAGAAGGGGGGAGGCTGGAGCTTGAGAGACTTAGGAAGGTTAGCCCTCCTCCTTCTCTCCCTCTTCCCTTTCCTTTTTTTTTTCTTCCTCCTCTTCCTCCTCCTCCTTTTCCTTTTCCCCTTCCTCCTCCTTCCCCTTCCTTCCTCTTCATCTTCCTCCTCCCTTTCATTAACTTCCTCCTCCCCTTCTCTTTCTCCTTTTCCTTTCCCTTTCCTTCTTTTCATCTTCTTCCCCTTCATCTTTCTCCTCCTCCCCTTCATTTTCCTCTCCCCCATCATCTTCCCCCTCATCCCCCTTCCCTCCTGCTCCCCCTCCTCCCTGCTCCTCCTCCTCCCTGCTCCCCTTCCTCCCTCCCCCTGGATCTTGGCCTGGCCCTCAAGGACCTCCTGACCATTCCCCAGAAGCCTTCCCAGAGGACTGCCAAGATCCCCCGTCCAGCAGTCGCCGCCCTACCCCTAAACCCGTGGACCAAAATTGGCCCTCCCAATGAAAATTTATCCCGGCCCCCGGTGCCCCCGGGACCAGGAGCAGGTGAAGGGTTTTTGGGATGCTTTCAACAAGGGACCCCTGAGGTTTTGGAGAAAGAGACACACGTTCCAGTCGCATGGATCTTGAGCCCTTTGTTCCTCTGGTCCTTCCCAGGGGTTTTGGGAAACGAGGCGGGGACTTGTCCAGGGTCACCGTGTAGCAAGAAAACCCTGTTAGATTCTCGGGCCTCGGTTGCACCGGGACTTGGGCCCCCATTTCTGTCCTGGTTTGGGTGTGCCTTAGTTTTCTTCGGAAACGGGTGATTTTGTACCACAGGAGAACAGGCATTTCCAGATCTTTATGCTCTCCTTAAACTTTGCTTCTCCAGGAAGGGCCCAGGGCCCTTTGGGGTCTCTCTGAGTGAGGGGGGCTGCACCCTTCCTTCAGATGCTGCCCCCATTGGGGCCCAAGAACAGCAGGGAAGGAGCCTGGGGGCTCAGCAATGAGGGCGGCTCCTATGGAGCTTCCCCCGGGAAGCTTTAAGGCTCCGTTTTTGTCCCCTCTCCCTCTGGGACCCCTCACGGAGCCTGGCACACAGCCGGTGCTCAACAAATGCTTGTGAATGAGTGAGTGGAGACCGAGGAGGGGAAGCCTCCTGGCCCAAGAGGCCCCATTTCCCTGCCCTCGGAGCCCTGCACCCTCACACCTGGTGAGGAACCGAGGTCCTGGAAAACTCTGCTTTAAGATGGTGGGAATCCAGGCCGCGACAGTGGCAGAGCTGGGGCCGGCCCCAGGCTTCGCCCTCCCAACCCCTTGTCTCTTGATCCCACAGGAAAATAAGCGTGAGCAGAAGGCGGCCAAGGTCTACGGCATGGGTAAGGCCGGGGGAGGCCCCGCCTCTGAGGACCTCCATGCTGGGCACGGGCCCTTGAGTCTCACCCTGAGCTGCTCCCGTGGGGTGGGTGGGAGCCAGGCCTGGAGAGCCCGGAGCCCAAGGCTCTGGAAAGGCCAGCGCCCCCTGAGGGGTGGGGGTACCGAGCTCCAGTTCTCTTGGCTGCAGAGGGATAAGAGGGGCTGCACCATAACCCCACCCTGGAATCGTCCCTCTCCCCAGGCCCTCCCCGGAGTCCCCTCCCCAGACCCTCCCCAGAGTCCCCTCCCCAGGCCCTCCCCGGAGCCCCCCTCCCCAGGCCCTCAGAAAGCAGGATGGGGTCCCTGCTGACAAGCCCCCCCTCTCTGTGTGTCCCTTTCAGAGCCCCCTGCGGACAGAGTGCAGGGCTGGGTCACCCAGCTTCTCCAAGGCCTCTGGGTAGACTGGTTCTCAGCTCCCAACCTCCCCAAGACCCAGAACCACTAAAGGAAGGAAGGTCCTAATAAAGCCTGATTGGAAATGTGTCGTCGGGTACATCCACGTACCCGCCTGAGTTCTGTCGCCGCCGAGGGCAGGGAGGAGGGTACAGGGCGGGGAGAATGGGGAACGATCTCTGGCCAGAGTTCTCCAGATTGCCTCGGTATCTCCCCCCTCCCTCTTCAGGGCAGAAAGCAGCCCGGGGCCCCCTCCCCGGCCATGGCAGCCCGCCAAGTGCAGGGGCAGTGTCCAGGCCCCATCTCTCAGCTCTGAAATCTGCTCTCCCCGAGTCTCAGGGCTTGAGTTCTGACTGGCTCTCACCCTTTTCTCTTTTAGAAACCTTAAAGTAGGGCAGCCATTTTTTTTTTCTTTTTTGGCTAAGGCAGTTGGGGTTAAGTGACTTGCCCAGGGTCACACAGCAGGGAAGTGTCAAGTGTCTGAGGCCAGATTTTAACTCGCCCTTTCCTCCTGACTTCAGGGCTGGGGCTCTCTCCACTGCACCAATTAGCTGCCCCCATTTTTTTCTCCAGTGTCTTTTTTCTACTGTTAACAACTTGTTCCTGGTTAATTGTGGGGCCCACTAGGGACCTCAGCCCTTGTCTTTCCCCTCGTTAATTTGTAAAACCCCTTTTCTTTGCTCAAATCCCACCCAGACTTGCTCACTATCAGCAGTGTAGCACAATCTTTGCCTCTTGATGTGGAGATGGCCCAAACCTACACATTCTTTTGAGATACCCTTGGGAGAACAGCCCGGAACCTCAATGTACTTTGGGATCTAGAACCTCTTCTCCCCAATACTTGGCGGCAAACCCCATCAGTCCTTCCTGTGACCGAGTGCTGCTCCAGATGGGCTCTTACCTACGCCAAAGACAGGACAAGAGAGTCCCCTGCCTTCTCTTCCTCCGCGGGGGTCCCCAAAGTCTAGAAATCCTGGGGCTGAAGCCTCTGAGCGGCTGAGCTCCTCATCCTGCCCCCCTCCCCTTGCCCAGGTCTGCCCCTCCCTCATGCCTCACATGTGGAGCTGATGTTTTTAATGAATGGGAGGAGGCTCTGGTGTATGTATCAATACTGAATCTCACTTAATTACATTAGGGCCATCATCCCGGCTGTAGAGACAGACTCCCATTTAGGGTTTTCTTGGCAGAGATGCTGGAGTGATTTGTTATTTCCTTTTCTAGTTCATTTTACAGATAAGGAAACTGAGGCAGTGACATGACTTGCCCCTTAGGTCCATTATTCCAGCTCTACAGTCAGACCCCATTTGGGGTTTTTTTGATCGAGATGCTGGCGTGATTCTCCACTTCTCATTTTACAGATAAAGAAACTGAGGCAAACAGGGTGAAGTGATTTGCTAATATGAATCCAGGGCCAGATTTGAACTCGGGAAAACAAAACTTCAGGCCTCAATCCACTGTATCACAATCATGACATGGGTTCAAATTCCACTTCTGATTGGATCTTGGGCAAATCACTTATAATAACCACCTTTGACCTCGTGTCTTCATTTGTAAATTGAGGAAATTGGATTAGACCCAACTGACTCTTGGAGGTCTTGAACTGGACATCTTAAACTCGCTATGTCGAAAGTAGGTCTCATCTTTCCCCTCCATTACCATAAAGACCCCTTGGTGACGGCCACCTAGGGCCCATAAGTGGGGGTCCTGTGGGGCCCCTGCTACCGTTAGCTACAAGTGGGTGGGAAAAGCAGCGCGAGAGGTCATTTAGTCCAGCCCCCTGTTGCACTGACAGACCCGAGAGGGAAGCAGCCTAGCTTGGGAGACAGAGCACAGGCTTTGGAGGCGGAGACGTGGCTGGTTCTGACACTTGCTCTCACTGGGTGGTCTTGGACAAACTTTCCAAGTTTCCTACCTTAGAAAATGAGGGAGTTGTGACTAAATGATCTTCCCGGAGCGTATTCCAACCCTAAATGCTACCAGCATGTGGTAATACCGGCCGTGTTCCCCCTTCCGTGCCCACAAACTTCAAAGGCGGGAAGTTCATGAGCTGAGAAGGCGGTTTACTCCCCGGGCTGTCAGGGACATGATCCCTCAGCCCAAGAGGATGGGGTTACATGGGTAAAGAATAGGAGCCGGGTTGGCCAAACAAAGGGCCCGGACTCAGGACAGGGGGGTTGAGACCCTTGGCCCCGGCTCTCCTATCTGGGTACGGCGCAGAGTTGAAAGGGCCGAGGCTTCAAGATAAGCGAGATGTCGGCCTTGTCACTGGGTGGGGAGTGTCCCGCGGGCAGGACAAAGGTGAAGTGCTGCAGCATGCAAGTGAAAAAGAGGAACAGTTCCATCCTGGCCAGTGACTCCCCCAGGCACACTCGGCGACCTGCAGGGGAGAAGCGTGAGAATTGGGGAGCCCAGAAACCATCCTCTCCCAGGCTAAGGGGAACACCCATCCCCCACCCTACTTCTCCTCTGATTAATTCAGAAAGGAACACCTATTGAGATCTAGAAAGGGCCTTGGAAGCCATAAAGCCCTAGCTCTTTCATTTTACAGATGAGGAAACTGAGGTACCGACATTGCCATTTGTCAAGGTCACGCTGTTAGTGTCAGGGCCAAAGTCATAAGGTTTTTAATTGTTTTTTAAACTCTAAAGAGCACATTCTCTATAATCTCCGTCGCCCCCTCCTTTGCTACTTCCCCCTCCTCCTCCTCCTCCTCGGAAGCCCAATTTGTTGGCGCTAGAAAGGACCTGAGAAATTCCCCAGTCCCGTTAAGGACATACAAGAAGGCCCTGGATGACATGCCGGGGGCCCTTCTCCTCCTCACCCCAGCTCCCTCTTCCTCTCCCTGGTTCTGGCTCCCTCTCGAGTCGTCCTTGGGCCTCCTTGGGCTTATTTAGCAGAACAGCCCTATGGAAGATGGATGCAGCTGCCATAATCGGGGCTTGGAGAGACTGAGAATGGAGCCAAAAACTCACAGAAAGTCATGGACTCTTATCCCACAGCTTAGAGATTCCTTTGAGAAACACTTGGGAATATGGAACAATAGTTGCTTTTGGGTTCAGAGATCCTAAGTTCAAATCCTGCCTCTTCTACTTCCTATGTGTATGTCTGTGCCTCAGTTTCCTCATCTGCAAATTGAGGAGCATGGACTCTGAGGTCCCTCTCACTCCAGATCGAGGCTCGTCCCATTCAGATATTTCCTGTTTATTCAAATCCTCCTCCCCGGCTTCGGTGGGGGTCCCCAGCACCCTAGAACTTTGTTGACACCACATACTTGTAGTAGAGCCCTAACTGTGGGGGCAGCTGGGGGAGAGCAGGGGGGCATGTTCCTCCCATCCCCTGGAGATCGCGAGCCTGAGCATCCCAGTTCTGTTCTCTCCCGCAGGGGTTGGGGAACTAGGGGGGCCGTGGGAGAGGGTGAGGGAATGGGGTTGTGGGGCTAGAGGAGGTCTGGGAAGGGGAGAAGGGACAGACCCCCCCCTTCTGCCTCTCCCAGGGCTCACTGACTCGCGACCCCTCGGCTGCCTTTGCCCCCCGGGCCAGGACGTCCGATGATGGCTCTGGTGTCACCCTTGGGTACCCCGTCGCCCCTAATCACTGGCCCCAGCTGCATCCTGGGCCTCCCCATGGTCACAGTGGAGGAGGATGCAATCTTTGGTGCAGAGCTCCCTCTGCTGGGTCAGCCCCCGAGTCCCGTGTCTCTCAGACCGGCCCCACAGCCAGTGGTCGGACTGTGCACGTAGGAGCGGCTCCTCCACGGGCACCCAGCCCGGGCCAGGCCGCCGGGAGTCCTGCCTCCCGAGCCAGGCCGTGGACGCTTCTCTAAGGGGCCGTTCCCCGCCTCCTGCCCTGCCCGTACCTGCAGAGAAGGGGATGAAGGCTTCCTGCTTTACAAAGTGGCCTTCTGCATCCAGGAAGTGCCCGGGGTGGAACCGGTAAGGCTTCTCCCAGGTGGACTCGTCCTTCAGCACTGAGCTCAGGTTGAGGATCATGGTGGTTCCCTAAAGTTCAGCCCCAGGAGAGTCTGTGAGTCTGGGCCTCCTGGGCTCCCTCTCTTCTCCACAGACCCACGGAACCTGCGTGGCCTCCCCACCCTGAGAGGAGTCCTCTCTGACCCTGATGAAACCCACTGAATTAGAAAGTCAGAACTAGCAGGGGGACCTGGAACAGGGGGTGTCAGAACGGGGGGCTTAGAACAGGGGATGTCAGGGCTGGGAGGGAGCTTAGAACAGGGGATGTCAGGGCTGGGAGGGAGCTTAGAACAGGGGATGTCAGGGCTGGGAGGGAGCTTAGAGTTAGGTGGGAACTCAGAGGCCAACTATTCCCCATCCCCTCATTTTTCAGACTAAGTGACTAAGGTTCACATAAGGAAGGGACTCTTTTCAGGCCATAGAAGCAGCAAGGTACAAAGCAGGCTTGAGATCTGGCCGGCCTTGCCCTTGGCCTCCCTCTCCAGGCCCCAGAGGCTGGGATGAAGACCCCAAAGATACCTTTGGGATGAAGAAGCCTTGGATCTCAGTGTCCCGACTTGTCATGTGTGGGATGCCCAGGGGGATAATGTCCGAGAAGCGCTGGACTTCGTGTATCACGGCATTGGTGAAATGCATGTGGGCCTGGTCCTTCATGGTTGGCTTCCGGTCCCGGCCAATCACTTGGTCTACTTCCTCCTGGACCTTTTCTGGAGAGACCAGTGAAGGTGAGACTGAGGGGAGGGTGGTGGTGGAGCCATGGGGGGGGGGGGGAGGACTTCACTTAGACCCTGGTTCTAAGGAGCTGCATGAACTTGACCTCTATATTCTACAAGATGACTGGACGGTCTCTATGGCCTCTTCCAGCTCAGACATTTGGTCATGGAGGGTCATGGGGCACGACTTTCTTGGGACTCTCCCCCATTTTCCTCAGAAAGGACGTGCCGTTCCTATCCCCAGCCTCAGCACAGCTCCTGGCAAAAGGTGGGCACTTAATCGATGGCTGTTGCTCGCTGCCGGGGCCCAAGAGGCACCTTGGCGCTAGTGCGGGGATCCCCTCTCTCGGGCGGGTTTGGGTATCTCCGGGAGCCAGGAACTCGCTGCCTCCCAAGAGGAGCCAAGCGCCCTTTGGAACAGCTCTAGTTGGGAAGCGTTTGTTCCACCAGAATCGGCCCAGGGGACAGGGCGCAGATCTGGGCACCAAGAGAGTCAGTCACCTCTCTGTGACTTCCCTGCCCAAGGGCACCGGGAACACCGAGTTGGGAAGAAGCCCCAGGCACAAGCTGTCCCAATGCCAGCCAGAGGGCCAGGCAAGATGCGGAAGTGGGATTCTTTGTGGGGTCCCCAAAGTCCCGACTTTTGGGTGCAGATGCAGCAGGGCTTCCTTGAGAGGCGGTGAACTCCCCGACTCTAACAGGGATTTGCCCCAGCGGGCATCTCTCCTCCAAGCCCCTGCCCTCCCCTGGCCCTGCCCCGGGAGGCGGCTCACCCCCCTGGGGGCCGCTCTCACAGTTAGAACCGCTGTTCCCCATCGTTCCTGTTCCCTCCCAAGGTAAATGATCCTCAGACACCAACAGCACAAGTTGTGAGTCTGGGCTGGGGCACCTGCCGGCGGGGGCTCGGCCGGGAGCACTGGCCGAGAACCTCTCCCCAACCCCCCTGCTTGGTGTCTTATCTGTGGGAGGGGGCTGGGAGAGCATGGGGGCCACGTTATCATGGCTGCCGGGTGACGGGAAGTGTGCTGTGGTTAGCAGAAAACTGGCCTCGGATCCTGGGCCTGCATTCACGTTCTCAGGACCTGGGGCTCCCCCTCCCTCCCCAGCCTCCCAGGGCTCACGCTGGACGTCGGGATGGTGGAGCAGGAGCAGCAGTGCCCACTGGAGTGTGGTCGACGTGGTTGCCATGCCCGCAAAGAACAGGTCCCCGGTGACCATGCGGAGGTTTTTGAAGTTGAAACTGCTCCCCGGGATCCCCTTAGCCTAGAGGGAAGAAGGAAGTGGGGAGGCTGCAGGGGCTGGGGGCTGGGGAAGTCGTTCTGCCCGCTCTCCTGCCCAGCCGTGTGGCCCCTCGCAGCCCTCCTGGGACCCCCGAGCCCTCACCTTCTCAATCTCCATCAGAAAGGAGTCAGTCAGGTCCCGGGGTTGAGTCGGGTCCAAGGTTTTCTTGTGCTCCTCTAAGAATTCATCCAGCATGTCAAAGATGGCCTTCTGAGCTCTGAAGAACCTCTGGGCCATCCCCGGGATGTGGAGCAGAGCCGGAAACTCATTGAACACCTGAATGGGGAGCCGGGGGTCACGGCCAGCCCTGTCTGCCGGCTCCCATCCCTGGGGCCACAGGAGGGGATGGGGGTGCAGAAGGGGACGGGGGCGCAGGAGGGGATGGGGCCACAGGAGGGGACGGGGGTGCAGGAGGGGACGGGGGGGCATAGGTTACCTCCCGCATCAGGCCCGTGTCCTCCTTCAGGCTGGCCTCCAGAAGCTCCAGCAACTTCTCCAGCTTTGGGTCGTCGTAGTTGAACCGCTTGCCATATGTCAGAGAGGAGATCACATTGGTGACCGAGAAGCTCAGGAGAGATCGGGGATCAAAGGGACGTCCTGTGGGGGGAGGCAAGGCGGAGGAAAAGGGAAGCGGGAGGCCGAGATCCCAGAGCCTCACCCTCCTGCCCCCTTCCCCAGTTCTGTGACTTGTCTGTCCTCCCTGGAATGCAGGAGACAGACAGGGGTAGGTCAACAGGGCTTTGCCACAAAGTGCTGAAATTTAGAAGTGCTATTAGGACCGGTCCTTTGGGAGGCTAGAAGCAAGTGGACTCGGCCCCAAGTTCGAAACAGCTCGTTTTTCTTTTTCCTGAGTTACCTCCAGTTGAGTTTAAAGGACGCCCCTATCCCTGCCCCCATCCCTGTGGGTTCCCGCTTCCACAGTCCCAGCCCAGCAGGAATAGTTGCTCATTCTGGCCCTCCCGGGGAGGGGGCGCAGACCCACCTTCCTTGGAGGCAAAGGCAGAGCAGAGAAACGTTGCCTCGTCGGTCACCCACTGCTCCAGGGACTGCTTTCCCAGCCCAAAGTTCCTCAGCGTGGTCAGGGAGAACCTCCTCTGCTCCTTCCAGGCTTCCCCATACCTGGCCAGTACCACACCTGGGGGGAAGAAGCAGCTGGATCGGTGAGTTTGGTCTGTTCTCTGCGCCCGAAACGGGAGACCAAACGAAAGGTAAAAACATGGTCCCAGAGAGCTTACATCCTCCTGGGGAAAACGAGGCGCAAACGCAAAGTAGGAGACACCTTCTGGATGCAAGGTTCCCGCCCAGCAGAGGGTCCTGGGGAATGGGATCGGAGCTGTCTCTAGAGAAGTGGAGGCGGAAGGGTGGAGGGAAGGCCTCCAGATGTGGGAGAGCCCCTTCCAAGGCATGGGGCTGGGAAGCGGTGCACAAGGGACATGGCGAGCTAGCTGCCGGCACTGCCCACTGAGTCAGCGAAGGGGAGGAACCCACAAGGCCATGCTACGGAGGCTTTGGATGCAGACGGAGGATGTTGTATTTGATGCCAGAGACAAGAGGGGGCCTCCGGAGGGACCTGAGGCAGGGCAACCAATAGGAGATGGTTTGGAAAGTCCCTGTGGACAGGAGGATTATTGGGACAGTCCTGGGGACCCTGGGGATTGGGAGGATGGTGGCCCTAATAAAGGGGAAGGAGAGGTTGGAAGGAGTTTTGTGGGAGGAGAGAAAAGAGAAGAAAAGAAAGAGATAAGAGACAGAGAGAGAAGAGAGAAGAGAGAGAGAAAGAGAAGAAGACAGAAGGGAGAGAGAAAAGAGAAGAGAAAGAAAAGAGAAGAAGGGAAAGAAGAGAGAAGACAAGACAGAAGAAGAGAGAGAAAGAAAGAGAGAAGAGAGAGAAGATAGACGAAAGAGAGAGAAAGAGAGAAGGAGAGAAGGAGGAAGGAAAGAAGAAGGGAGAGAGAAACAGAGGGCAGAGACAAGAGAAGAGAAAGAGGGAGACAGAAAAGGAGAACAGAAGAGACAGAGAGAAGGGAAAGAAGAAGAGAGAAGAGGAGAGAGAGGAGAGAAGAGAAAGAGAGAAAAGACAGACAGAGAAAAAAGAGAAAAAAAAAAGAGAGGAGAGAGAGAGAGAGAGAGAGGTATTCACTTGCTTTTTGTTTTGTATAAATATGTTACCACATTTTGGATTTAACATATATTGGATTTGTTGCCATCTAGGGGAGGAGTGGGGGGAGGAGGGGAAAATCTGGAACACAAGGCTTTGCAAGGGTCAGTGCTGAAAATGTATCCGTGCGTGTGTTTTGAAAATAAAAAGCTTTCCAAAAAAAGAGAAAGATTGTGGCTCAGTTCTAAAGAGTATCGTCATAAAGTGACTATTGCAATAAAAAAAGAGCTCACGGATCACTCTGATGGGGTTGGAAAGGTGGTAAAAGTTGAAGAGGGGGAGAGGAAGGAAGAGGGTACTTTGGGGTTTGCTTTAGCAGGCAGAGGCAAGAAAGGATAGGGAGGTTCTTAAGGATGGAGGAGGGGGAGGTTTTGGAAAGCAGGAAGGGAGTCAGGAGGAAACAGGGACGGGGCCAAGCAGCTGGAGAAGATGGGAGGGGATGCGGTCCAGTGGCGCGGGGATTTGCCTTGGCAAGGAGAAGGGCCCTGTCTTTGTGAGACAATGGAAGGAAGAGGGAGACGGTGGGGGAAGATGTCTGGGAGACCTCTGGGAGAATGTTCTCATTCACCAAATATGAGGCAAGGGTCTCCTCTGGGTAGGGGAAGGGCGAGGCATGGAGGCTGGGGAAGAGAGGAGAAGGTTTGGAACAGGGGAGTTGGTCAGTCAGGGAGACGGCCAGAGACCCCTTTGCTTGAGGCTGGGACGAGAGGCCATAGGTCTGATCGATGGATCAGGAGGGACTTTAGACCAGGCCTGGGCAGGAGGCAGTTTGCAGCTTGTTTTTACTTTTGTACCAACAGCTGGACCAGGTCCAAGTAGGGGAAAGAGCTGCTCCCCCAGGATTGGCTGGTGGCTTTCTTTCTTTCTTTCTTTCTTTCTTTCTTTCTTTCTTTCTTTCTTTCTTTCTTTCTTTCTTTCTTTCTTTCTTTCTTCTTCTTTCTTTCTTTCTTTCTTTCTTTCTTTCTTTCTTTCTTTCTTTCTTTCTTTCTTTCTTTCTTTTCTTTCTTTCTTTCTTTTTTCTTTCTTTTCTTTTTCTTTCTTTCTTTTCTTTCTTTCTT